>NW_018023040.1:2755-16285 GCF_002006095.1 Pseudomyrmex gracilis | reverse complement strand
CGGTGTCGAATCGTACTGTGGTCAAACGGAACACGCCCGATTTATCTTGGGCTTTGTGAAGTGTTTAACTAATAAATAAATGATAAGTCGTATAGAGTTAATTATTATTACCTTATGTCTTTATTAATTAATTTTACATTATTATAATAGTTTCTATAACTACTTACTTAATTACGTTAATTCTGCCTAAATAATTAAAATTATTATTCTGTTTTATTATTGTAACCGCATCTATTGTCCTGTATAATAGCTAAACAATTAGCATTATTAGCGTTTTGTATATTAGTTCAGTAGTCTTAAATGTACAATTAACCTTTTAATTAATATTTAGGTAATGTAGGCAAAACGTTGTAAAATATTCTGTAATATTCGTGCGCGAAGTGTTCCCACGGCAAAGTTCGCTTGTGAAGGGCCAGGGTCACTGGCTCGGCCGGGCAAACGGCCCGAAGGAGAGATAAAGCACGCGCCGAGATAAGGCACGCGTGGGACCGCGGACCGTTGGCGGCCGCGGGACCGTTGACCAGGAGCCAGTGACTGCTGGACCCGTGGGACAGTGCAGCATCACAACTTCTTGTAGACTATAAAAACGGCCGGAGCGACCGGCAGAAGCGTCATTTAGATTCAGAATCTCAGTCAGTAAAGTTTGCTCTGGTTAGACCAAAATATTTCTGCTATACGGACTTAAAATAATTCTGCTGTTACAAATCGGGACTTAGAATATTTCTGCTATTACAAAACGAAACTTAGAATATTTCACGACGTTCAGATGTAGAATTAAACTATTATGGTACGAATTTTGTAGTATTGATAAGTTTCCTTAATTTAAAAACGGGTGTTTTTTGTTTAGAACTATATACATACATTTATACATAAATATATGTATACGCACTTTTTGTTTTTCCACTTCTAATTAGATTATTCAGTTATTAGTTAGATTCTGGCTTCTAAAGCGTCAGTCTTATCCTAAAAACAAGAGAGGTGCGTCACGAGCGCACGCTTGTCATTTTCTACCGTTCTGAAAACAAGAAAGGTGCTCACGAGAGCACGCTTGTGTCACTTCCCGACATTGTTTCCTCCACATCGTCCGCAATGACGTTAAACTACGACCAAACGACGACAACCGTCGTCCGCAATGACGTTAAATTACGACCAAAACAACTATATGTTATAACCACATACCCTACATTGTAATCGCATACACTATGTTATAATCGTATACTCTATATAATTACGCTAATCTAATACCAGTACTCTAAGTTGGATATTATATTACAAATGTTACACTTAAAATTACATATTCCATATCATCTAGTGTTAACCACGTTTGTACGACTGTCTTTCACGTGTACACAAGCTCACAATCCTCTGTGCGTAGTGTTAAGCCGTTTTTCACCGCGCTAAAGTCTGATTGGTCAGTTTCCTAGTAACTCGCAGTTTGATTGGTCAATCGTTTTATCGTGGATTCAGATTCGTCAGGTCCTTGTAAGTCATCGTCCGTAATTCTTTCCCTAAAAGTCGACCGGAAAGTTGCTTAAAAACTCGTAAAATCGTCTAATTGGTCAAAACGGTTTTATGTTAGTTCTAGTTCTCTGGACTTCCACGAGTCACGTCCACTGTTTCTTTCTTCAAAATTCATTCAGGAAGTTGGTCAAAGTAAGTAAAATCATCTGATTGGCTGATCGCCTGGTGACAAACAACCGGATTGGCTAAAGTGCAAAAACTTGCCGTACTAATTGACAAAGCACGTAGCAACTACGCTGAGTTACCCTTCTCTTGAAATTCATGTTTTAACCATAGATCTTATAGATATGGAGTGGGAATAGCGGCGAGGAGCTGTGAGCAAGATCTGAGAGACAGAAAATATACTTCTGTCCTGCTAATATACTGTTTTTCTTTCTGCGCATGTGCTTGCGCAAGTACTTAAAAATATAAAGTTTTAGATTTCTTCATTTTTATTCACATCGGTAAGAGATGGAGACAAGTAACATAGTGCGTTGGAGTCGTGACACCCTACCGCGTATAATGTACTTGAATTCCTTTTTCTATCTCTTCCCGTTCGCGAATTATTCGTATTATAATGTCTAAAATCTTAAGTTTCTTCACTTTTTTTGGCAACGGTAAGAGATAGAGACAAGTAACATAGTGCGTCGAGAGCGTGACAACCTACCGCGTGTAATGTACTTGAACTCCTTTTTCTAACTCTTCCCGTTCGCGACTTATTCGTAGTTAAAGATATAAAATTTTAGATTTCTTCAATTTTCTTCGCAACGGTAAGAGATAGAGACAAGTAATATAGTGCGTTGGAAAAGTGACAACCTAACGCGTGTACTGTATTTGAGCTTCTTTTTGTATCTCTTCCCGTTCGCGACTTATTCGTAGTAACATATCTAGAATCTTAGATTTCTTCAATTTTCTTTGCAACGGTAAGAGATAGAAACAGGTAACATATTGCGTTGGAAAAGTGACAACATAACGCGTCTACTGTGTTTGAGCTACTTTTTCTATCTCTTCCCGTTTGTGACTTATTCGAAGTTAAAAATATAACATTTTAGATTTCTTCAACATTCTTCGCAACGGTAAGAGATATAGACAAGTAACATAGTTCGTCGGAAGCGTGACAACCTTCCCCGTCTAATGTACTTGAGCTCCTTTTCCTATCTCTTCCCGTAAGCGACTCATTCTTGTAAAATATTTAAAACCTTAAATTACTTCAATTTTCTTCGCAACGGTAAGAAATAGAGACAAGTAACATAGTGAGTTGGAAAAGTGACAATCTAACGCGTTTACTGTACATGAACTCCTTTTTCTCTCGTCCCGTTCGCGACTTATTCGGGTGGTACTCTATTGACCACAGTACGATTCGACACCGCTCGATTCGACACAGATTTATTCGACACCAAATTATTCGACACCNAGAATAATAATTTTAATTATTTAGGCAGAATTAACGTAATTAAGTAAGTAGTTATAGAAACTATTATAATAATGTAAAATTAATTAATAAAGACATAAGGTAATAATAATTAATTCATATAATATAAATAAATAATCATACTAATAGCAGTGGCCATCATCGGAGAGTGCAAAAGTTCCCGAAAAGCCCCAAAATTTGTCAAGATAATTTTTGACAAATACAAACACTTTGTTTATTAACACATGCTGTGTTCAACAACACATAGTCGATATTGTAAATTTAGGATATCTCGAGAACTAAGACAGCTAGGGCGAAACTAATTTTAGAGAGGCCTTTCATCCACTGGTTTGTAAATTACGGCGATGAGTGGAAATAAACAATTTAAATATCTCGCAAACCGTAAGAGTTACCGAAAAACGGGTTTTTGATTCTTCGTTCTATTATTTAGATGCAAAATACCACGTAATAAAAAGGTGATAATTTCAATTATTAAAACAATCGATATTGTCAATAACAATAGTTAGACGGTTTAAAACATACTGGTATTTTGCAGTTTTTTACGCTGAAGACGATGGTGCAAACCGTTTTCTTGTATCTCTTTTAGTTTCTTAAATATTAATTTTGCAACTTACGGGTTGCCGCCTGGTTCTGGTCTGAGTTTCTTAACTTATGACTAACGGTAATAGAAATATGATGATAACTCGTGCGGGTTGATATATCATTCGGAAACTTGGTTTTTGGCAATTGTTAACTTACCGACCGTGGCAAACGTTTAACTATGGCAAAATGTTGGTACTGGTAACATTACCGACTTTGGTACTTGAAAGGAACGGTAGTTAGTAGTAGAACCGTTTACCGGCATGAGTTACCTCTTAACTTTGTGTCTTATGGCTTATTTCACTGTACACGCGTCTACCTTAGACTTCTAGTCTAAGGTAGTGTTTTAAAGGAATTTTTCTCTCGACCAATCAGATCGTTTTTGTCGTTTTTGAACGGGTTCCCGAAGAGATTTCGGGAAAAGACTTACAGGATGGTACTCGCAAGAATCCAGAGAGTTAGAAAATGCAACAAAATTATTGACCAATCAAATCGCGTTTTACTGACCTGGTTAACCAATGAGATTTCTTTTACCTTTTTTAATGGGTTAAAACCATAGAGCAAATAGGGTTTTGAGATATAAAATTCAGATATTTTTCAGAAAACGACGGTTTGTGGTACCAATCACAAATGATCACATCGTTCTCTGAGATGAAAACGTAAATCCAAAAAACCCAACCAGTTGTCTACTTGTAATTCATGTGTGAATTTTGATTGTTCATGTTGTGCGTTGAAAGTGTTAAATATATCTCTAAGGACTTCTGGTGGCGCAATTTGGGCGGGAACACGTTTTTCTGCGTTCTCCTGTGTTCGAGCAAATTTTGTGCTTTCTCGGCGGTGTTTCTGTGCATTCTCTTGGCTCTTTTCCCCCAAGCGGAGTCCTTCGTCGCTCCCGGAAGTGGCTTGGTACTTTTTATCCGGGTTGTCCGGTTGTTTTGCGTGTGAGACACAGCCCTGTCCTCAGTTAACCTATCAAGAGACAATCGGCCGGATGGCGGGGTCCCGCCATCCCCGGCATATGAGGAAATAGGCAACGACTTGCGCTTATTCCTCATGGATAACGTGACTGCTGGGCCGAGGTCGGCTTCGCCGTCCTCGGAAATGGGATTAGAAGTGTCAAGTGGTGTAAGGTTGAAGCAGCCTCATCCTTCCACGGACGAGGAGGCAGCCCGAAGCTCGAAAATGACCGCAGCAAAAAGTAAGAAAAGTACGAAGAAGACGGTTTCTGACTTGGCGTCGCCTTCGGATCCAGCTAAAGCTCATGTCGCTCAAAGGAGAACGGACAGTGAGGAACTCTCACCCTCGCAGTTAGTAGAGATGCCGGACGCTAGGGGCCCCCGTCTTGCCTTGACGCCGGCTTCTCAGGCAGCACAGGCCGGGACGTCCTCTATCACGGTAAGAGATAATTTACCGCAAAAGTGCGGGGCTTTTACCCAAGCTCCCTTCGTGGTTCATTTTCGCGTTCAAACATCCCCTGATACGAGGAAGAGAAAGACTTCTCTCCTTACTATCTCTAAGAAACTCACGATGGCTAACCTAAAGTTCACAAGCGTTTACAGGTGCGGTCGGGACACGTGGAAGGCTGTGGTCCCATTTAAGGTACCGGCCAACGTTTCTCTGACAAACAGATATGTAAAGGAGGCGGGAATGAATGCATTCATCTCGAGATACAAACCTAGCAGGAAGGTCCTGGTGAGGGATATTTCGTTGGATATGTCTCTGGAAGAAGTGAAACAACTTATTGAAGATGAAAACTCCAATATAATGTTGCTGAAGCTTTTCTGACTTCGCCGACGAGACAGATCCACGAGGGAATGGGTTGATTCCGAGACAGTCTGCTTGGAACTGGCGGGTGAATCTTATCCAGAGACTCTCATGATTTTACGCACGGTCAACCCGATCCAACCGTACGTCCCAGCGGTCCGGATGTGTTATAGTTGTGGCCGTTTCGGCCACTTGAGCAAGTTCTGCGAAAACGACCCACGGTGTTTAACGTGTGCGGGCAGCCACAAGAGTGACAGAGACAATCCATGCCCTAACGAGAAGCTGTGCGTCAATTGCAAAGGAACGCACGCGGCCCTGGACAGATTGTGCCCTATGTTCAAAAGACAGGTAGAAATCTCCAGAGTTATGGCGTTTGATAATCTCCCCTTCTTCGAGGCCCGGTCTGTGGTCCTCAGGGCAGAGGGAGTTGGGAATACGACTGCTCCGGTTAAGACACTAAAGAACTTTCCCCCCCCCTTCCCAACCGTGGTGGGGTTCAGCTGGTTAACGCTCCGATGGCCTCTAGATCAACCAGTTTGTCGGGTTGGATGTGGCCGCCCGGGTCCCGTTTTTGTGAAAAGGAAGTTAAGGAACAGGTGCTCAAGCTAGTGGACCAAATTATGAGAGCTGATAATATTGACATTTTACTCAAGCGCATAAGTAATACTCTTAGCTTACATACTAAGGTAACAAATACGGAAAGTTAGGTACTTATTAACAATGTCTAACCAGAGATCAAATGTCAAATGTGATTCTTTCGGCCTTGTTAATTGGAACGCAAAGTCAATTTTACCAAAATTTACCGAATTGACTTATCGTTCCACGTTCTATAATTTTGTTTTAGTGTCAGAAACGTGGCTCACCCCTGCAAACTCCTTTATTGTAAGGGGATTCGACTCGGTGAGGGAAGACTGAATCGGGCGTCCAGGAGGAGGAGTCCTGATACTGGTCAACCGTTCAATCAAGTATCGGAGGGTGTCCGACGTGTACAACTGCGGAGGTAAGATTGAGGCTTGCGCGGTAAAGGTCTTTTTGCGAGGTGAACCATTGATCTTGGTGGTGTGCTACCGCCCCCCTGGGTTGGGGGCCTTGTTAGTTGAGGAGTGGCAAAGGTTCTTGTCACAGTTTGGCACAAAAAAGGTTTTGTTTGGAGGAGACTTCAATGCTTATTATGTAGGTTGGGGCTCCCCCCGCACGTGTCCGGTGGGGGAGGCTTTGTGGGAAGCAATTCAAGATTCGGACCTGGTCCTGTTGAACGATGGATCTCCTACCTATTCTAGTGATTCTTACCGGTCGTACTCGGCTTTAGATCTGACTCTCGTCCACGGCTCGATAGCCCCCCGGCTTTCGTGAAGGGTGGACAGTGACTCGTGGGGCAGCGACCACTTTCCGGTTCTTGTTTGTTCTGGGCTCCGCCCGGACGCTCCACCGCTGAGTAGACGTTCCGCCAGGTTACACTCGGTTCGTACAGATTGGGAAGCCTTTGGGAAGTACGTGAACACGGGGATTAGAGCTCTCTCATTCTCAGTGGAAGATGTGGAAGTTTATTACAATACCTTCGTCGGTTTGGTTACGGATGCTAGGACGTCGGCATCTCCGGGCAAGTTTTGCCCAAGGGGGGGTTTCGCTTCTGTGCACCGCCCACCGTGTTTGTGGTGGTCGCCAGAGTGTGACAGGTCTCTCCGCCTGCGTAAAGCGGCGCTAGCACGCTTCAAGTTTTCGGGTCTACGCGAGGACTTCCTCAGTTACAAACGCCAGGTCGCTCAAGCTCGAAGGGATCTTCGAAAAGTCAAGCTAGATAGCTTTTAAAAGTTTTGCTCCGGCCTTCGGAAGGATTCTAATCCAACGCATGTGTGGAATGTTGTGAAAGGTTTTGAGTACCGGTGGAACCGTACGGAATCAGATAAAGCGTACACTGATAGTAAGGTTGGTCGCGTTCGTTCTCAGGTGGACTCCCTGTGCCCACCATGGGTTCCCACACCCCCCCCCTTTGTTCGAGTATGAATGTGTTGACTCCTTTCTCGATGAACCGTTCTCCCCACTGGAACTTGACGTGGCCCTGGACGGGGTCAACGTCAAATCCAGCCCGGGTTTGGATAACATAGACTATCTGGTGCTGAGGAAACTGCCGACACTGGGCAGAACTGCACTCTTGAACCTTTATAATGCTATCTTGCGCTCTGGGTCTTTTCCAACGGAGTGGTGTAAGTTTCTGGTCTTTTTTATTCCAAAGTCGGATGGAATGAAGTTCCGTCCGACTTTGACGAGGTGGACCGGTGGACCCGCCCCTTGTTTTCGTCAGACGTTCCGGTATGTTTTGCTTTTGGCTTTCAACCACTCGTGTCAAGTTTACCGGTCGACATCTTCGCCGGGTTTTCTGTACGAGAGGGAATTAACGCAGAGGCAAAGTTCAGGGAAGCTTTTGGTGAAGAGTTACAGAATTCGGTGTGTGTTTTCACGGACGCCTCGAGGTCGGAGGAGGCTTCGTGTTCGGGTTATGCGTTGGTCTCTCAGGATGGACGTTATGTGCGTCGTTACAAGTCGGTGGGCTTTGTCTCCTTGTTTTGCGTGGAGGCCATGGCCATTGTCGAGGCTCTGGAGCTGGCGCGAACGGAGGGGTGGCGGTCGGTTGCGGTCTTCTCGGACTCGAGGTCGGTTCTCTCAGCGGTATAGGCTAGGTTCGTTCCGGGCAAAAGCTCATACCTCGTGCTCCGGATCAAGTCTCTGGTTCTGGGGTTAACTGAACAGGGGGTGCGGGTAAAGTTGGTGTGGATTCTTGATCACTGTGGAGTGGCGGGCAATGAACGGGCGGATGCCCTTGCTAGGGATGCGGTGGTGTGTGGAAAGAGCTCCCAGGTGGGCGTCCCCCTGAGTAAAGTTAAAAATTTTTGGAAAGCAAAGGCAATGTCAGAGCTGTTGGTATGGTGTCGAGAAGAATCGAGAACTAGGGGTAGCTACGAGGGATGTCTGAAAAGTTTCCGACCTCAACATGAAGTTGACAGCACTCGTCAACAAAAGTGGAAAAGTGTATTTGCGCATGCGTTAAAAAGTACACACCAAAATTTCAACCATTTTAGACACGTAGTTGTTGTTTGACAATCGTTTGAGTGAGTCGATGTTAGTGTTTTTTGAAAAAATGGAAAAAATCGAGTATCGAGCTGTCATCAAATATTTATTTTTGAAAGGCAATACGCCTACGCAAATCAAAAACGAGTTGGACGTTGTGTACGGGGATTCTGCACCATCATTTACCACCGTAAAATTTTGGGCAGCTGAGTTTAAACGTGGCCGTACCAGCTTGGTTGACGATGAACGTTCGGGACGTCCAAAAACTGCAACCACTGACGATAACATCGCTCAAGTTCACCAAATGGTGCTAGACAACCGTCGAATTAAAGTTAGAGAGATAGAAGAGGCTATGAATATGTCCAAAGAACGTGTTTGTCATATATTGAATGAAGATTTAGGCATGCGCAAGCTGTCTGCGCGTTGGGTGCCGCGTTTGCTCACTTAGGACGAGAAACGTGTTCGAATGAACATTTCCAACGCTCTGTTGGCGCAGTTCAGGCGCAATAAATCAGAGTTGATAGACTAGTGTATAGACTTACAAGGAGACTATGTAGAGAAATAAAAATAAATTTGAAGAAAAAATGTCTTGTGTGTGTGTGTGTGCATCTTTGTTAGGTCGGAAACTTTTCAGACATCCCTCGTATTATTGCGATCAGTTTTTGACCGATGCCCGACGACCTTGGTTTGAGCAGTTGAACCTTAGTCGCAGGGCGGTGACCTCCCTCAATCGCCTCCGCAACAGACACACTTCCTTCCGCGCGAGCCTTTTCAGATTCAGGATCGTGGACTCCCCCTTCTGTCAAACGTGCGGCCTTGAAGAAACACCGAACCATGTCTTCTGGGAGTGCCCAGAGTATGATAACCAAAGAAAGCTGGTAAGGTCTGCCCTGGTCCGCGTAGTAGGACACCTCCCTCACCCAGTCGAATTCCTGCATTCCTGTCTGGATAATGAGGTGACGGTAATAGTTTGTAAGTTTATATGCTCTTTACCTATATACATTTAAAAGTTAGTTTAAGATGTCTTGAAATCATGCAATTTTCTTTTTGTTTACGTTCATGAGTGTCTGTTCAGACAATCGTAGTGAGTGGCAACTTTTGTTAGTAGCCGCCCGCTATGGTAAGAGTCAGATATATTTAGTTTTATCAATGTAAGAGACGTTACTTCGTTTGTTTCTCGATCACTTGACTCTCGCTACAGCGGGTTTAGTAGTTTTAGTTTGTTTTACTCTCTTATTTCATGTAGCTACTCCTTCTCTAGGGAGTCATGTACGTGTTATCACTAGTGTAACTCATACTTTTAAGGTGTTTCAGACTTGACCCCGGTAGCTTCTGTGTTTTGTTAATTTTAATCTGATTTAACTGTCAATTTTTAGTTTTTGTTGCGGGGTTAACGAAGCTTAAACTTTGTACCCCTCGGTACATTGTGGCATCTACCTCGTTTGGTAAACTTCATGTACAGACCTTTAGCTTTAAGGTGCGTTTCAGGAGAGTGCCCTCTACACACTACTCCTGCGCAGTGCTACCCGTTTTCTGCAATCCCTTGATGTTCTGTATGTAATATGTACTAAGCCTAATAGAAGCGATTCCTGGGGCATCTTTTTTTACCTTAATAAAAAAAAAAAAAAAATTATATTTTAATCTTTTTCTTAGGAACGGCTAAAGCTATGTCATCAACGTACCTAAAATAAAATGGTATTTCAAAATTGAGATTGTTTAAAGCATTTAACTCCAAATCTTGCATGGCTATATCAGCTAATATAGGAGATAGAGGTAAACCCACTGAACTCTATATACAATGGAATGCGCATCTTCGCCTAACAAGCATAGCGAGACGTGGCACAAATTGATCAGTATTGTATGATATGACATGGAAAAAGGAAGAAACAAGAAGAATGTTGGCAGTAAGTGCGGTAGCAGAAAAAAAGAGAAAAAACACATGGAAAAATACACAATAAGAATTGAGAAGAAAAATGTTGAAGATGAGATAAGGAAGGAAAAGCGTTAAGCAGAGTAAAACAACCAGAAAAGAAGAAAAAAAAGGATTGTAGAAGGTAAAAGAGGGAAAGAGAAAAAGGAAAAAAGATAGAGGTAAAAAACGTAAAGAGTGACAAAAGAAGGAAAAACAGTAAAAAGAAGAAAGGAAAAAAAACGAAAGGAAAGTTTCGAGGTAAATTGAACAATTAGAACATACTGGTAGTAATGGAGTCGCGAATAGATACCAAACAATAGTAAAAGATTGAAGAGATTTTGCCAAAAAATATAGGTGGGAAGTTGAAGGAGTGGGAAGGAAAACTAACATTAATATATGTATAGCATATATTAATGTTATTAATATATGCTATACATGTATGTTTCTTGATGTTTTTATTACACATATCCGTATAAACAGAGAGTGAACATGTATGTGTATATATATATACATACATTTTCACTCTCTCATTATACGGATATGTATCTTGATGATTTTATTATGAGAATGTGAAAGAGCGACAAGTCGTATAGTATGTATATTGTTGTGAGCCAATTTTTGTGTCTTAAGGTAGTTAAGATGATGCCATTGAGCAATGTGATGAGACATCACTGTCATTGCTCAATGACTTAGTTAGATAGCAGGAAGGCAGCAGTTCTAGGAAGAACTGCTGGTTGCCACAGGGCGCGACACATCGCCGCGTTGTGTGAAGTGCAAGCGCAGCATGTGTCGACACCGGCACCGGTAACTAGCACGGCCGTTGCTAGGACCGGTAAACCTGCTGAATCAGCGCGATCGATTACTATAAATCGATCGCGTGGATGAAGCAGAAGAGAGACCGTGTTAGGACTGCTAGCTCACTGTGTGGCTCCGCAAGCCGGAGAGTTTACCGCAGTGAGACGTAGCCGTGTAAAGAACGTTGTAAGGAACAGGAGCAATAAAGGACATTGTAATAAGTTCGAGCAAAGAACTTCTTCTTAATCACCCGACCCTCCTCGACATCCAACAATATGTATGTACATTATATAATTCTCTCTTTCTCTTTTATTAACAGGAAGTCTGACAATTACTTTAAAATCTCTCGTAGGCAAGTGGGAGAAGTAAAACTGAATCAAAAAGTCCTGAACCATTTTAGCTATTACATAGCAGAAAGGAGTAATTATTGAATAAAGAAAAGTCATGTGACAGGAAAGAATAGAAAAACAACACGCGTGATTAAAGTAACGTGACTGTAATTTATATTATATATAACATTAAATAATATATATAGTATACATAAAATATACATATATATTATTTATACATTTTATACATATATATTATACATATATATTATACATGTATATTACACATATGTGTATATTGATGTTTTTATTATACATACCCAGTAAACAATTTGTTCGCAATTTGCCGGCAAAATGTCAGCAATTTTAAGCAAAAATTCTCAGCAAATTGGCATCAACTGTGTCCGCATTAGGCTTCGATTTTGTTGCCAAAGCTTGTCGACAAAAAGTAACAGCAAATTGCTAGCAAAAACCGAACAAAGCTTGATACGTATTGAAACATATTTTGGTTTGAGATCAAATTGACGCCAAATATGAAGCAAGATATGCGCAACATGACACAGCTTTGCTTGGTTTTTGCTAGCAAGGTGCTGTTATGTTTTGTCAACAAGCTTGAATATATCTTTGCTAGCAATTTTGCAACATTGCCAGACAAAACAAANTCTGCATCAAATTTGATGTCTTTCTGCTAATAAAATTTGTAACAAGCATTTGGCAAAATTTGTTTCGACAGATTTGGTTATCTGGGTACGTATCCGTATAAACAGAGAGTGAAAATTTATGTGTATATATATATATATATGTGTATATATATGTATGATTATGTATATATATATATAAATATATGTATATACATTTTATCTCTGTTTATATTATAGATAAAAAAACAGGTGTGTGTGTGTGTGTGTGTGTGTGCGCGCGCGCGCGCGCGCGCGTGCGTGTGTATTTATATATATATACACACATGTACATTTTTTTTCTCTTTCTCTCTCTCTTTGTTGTATTTACAGTGGATAAAGAAACTGGAGTGGAAAAGAAGGAGAGGATAGCAAGTACAGGGAAAAAAGGAAGAAAATGACAAAAATAAGGACAACCTGGAAGGGAGACTACCAAATAAAGAAACATCTAAAATAGAAAGGAAGAAATAATAGAAAAACAAAACTTTAATACAAGAGAGGTGGAATAAAACGAGATTGGAAATGACGGGTGGAAAACATTTGGAAAGAAATAAGGCGTGAAGGTAAGATAAAAAATATGATAAGACTGAATGGAAGGATAAAAGCAAACTGATGATTTAAAGAACCTCAAATTATCATCTGCTGATTGTTTATGTGAGAAGAAAAACAAGAGAAAAAAAAGAAGGCTATAAAAAAAAGTGTGTGAGATTACTAAAAAAGGAACAGAAGTTAAGTAAAAAAGTGAAGTAAAGACAAAAGTTAAATAAAACAGAAGTTAAGTAGAAAAAGAGCTGCAGAAAGGAAAAAGAAACAGAAAAAAATGGCAAAAAATAAAAAAACCCAAACAAGAGAAAGAAGATTCGGAGAGCAAAAAGTAGGAGTGAGAGGAATTAAAAGAAGATGATAAGCCAACGAGTGAAGAGACGTACATGAGACGAAGTTTCAGAAGACGGAGTAGGAAAGCAAGTAAGATAGATGGATATAAAAGAAAAAAGTGATATATAGAATTATATAAAACAAAAAAAAGAAAAACAACTTAAAGAGGAAAAGGAATAGTTATGAATGCGATAAAGACAGGTGTGGAAAGTTATAAATAGAGACAAAAAGAAGAGAAAGAAAGTGATCAGTGATAGATTTGCAAAAGTGGTAGGAAGAAGCAATTGCTTCTATTTCAAGAAGCAATTTGATTGCGGTAGAAGAAAGAAAGAAAGGAAAGAATACTTGGTTGGAAGATAACACAATAGGAATTGAAAGAAACTGATACAGATAGGATGAAAAGAAAAGCGCTTTTAAAAGTATAAAACAACCAAAAAAAAGAAAAGAAAAAAAACGGAAAAAAAGGGGCGTGTTCCGTTTGACCACAGTACGATTCGACACCGATCGATTCGACACCAAATTATTGGACACAGATTTATTCGACACCGTACGATTCGACACCAAATTATTCGACACCGTACGATTCGACACGAAATTATT
>NW_018023040.1:0-2281 GCF_002006095.1 Pseudomyrmex gracilis | reverse complement strand
GTACGGTGTCGAATAATTTCGTGTCGAATAAATCTGTGTCGAATCGAGCGGTGTCGAATCGTACTGTGGTCAATAGAGTATCACCCGAAAAAAGTGAGAGAAAGAAACAAAAAGAAGATAAAGGTAACAAACTTAAGAAATGAGAAAAGAACAAAAAAAAGGTAAAAAAAAAGAAAAAATGTAGAAAGAAGAGGGAAAAAAATATAAACTAGCGTTGTGGAATGGTGCCAGACTTCAAAGTAAGAATAAAGAGTCCCGGGTAGGATTAAAGAATTAGAATATAATGGTATAATAAAGATATGGAAAAATACAAAGAAATGGTAGAAGATAGAAAAGATTCTGACGAAAAAGTATAGGTGAGAAGTGCAATGGGTAAAAAGGAAAATTATACACGGGACGGCAATAAGAGAGATGATAATGGGAATAAGAAGAAGATGAGAGATGGAGAAGGAAAATGAAGAGAAAAGGAAAGAAAGTATAATGATTAAAAAGATGAAATTGTGTGTGTGTGTGTGTGTGTGTGTGTGTGTGTGTGTGTGTGTGGAAGAAAAATGCTGTAGGATAATAAGAGTTTAAGTGAATGATAAAATAAAAAGGAAAATGGAAGAATTGAAGGATTGAATGGAGGAGAAGGAAAAAATAGAAAAATATAATGGAAATAGATTTTAATGCTAAAACAAGTGAGACAGGAAAAGTAAAAAGCAAGAAGAAGAGGAAGAAAAAGAAAAAAGAAGATCAGAGGGCAAAAAAGTGAAAAGGGAGACGAGATTGCTAATAAGTAGTAGTGAGAAGCTAGGATGGTCAATTTGAAACGATGATATAAAAGAATAATGATGGAGAATACAAGTGATGGACAAAAAAACCTCAGGGTAAATATTGACAATAATGGACTACCTTTCGATCACCTTGAGCTTCTCATATAGTGTCAAGGACATTGTTTTGAGTACCATGCAAAACTTTTTATCTGTTGCTCGTTTTTTGTAAAAAAAAGTTATAGACAAAAAAAGTTTAAATAAATAAATAATAAATTGTTTTTTTCGACATTATGTATATTTTTTTATGTTGTAAGTGTGTAGGCAGAGAGGGCTACGCCCCTCTCTTTGCTCCCCCCTTGAGAAAAACTACAGAATTATTTTATGCAAAGTTATATATATGTAATCTTCAAAAATAAAACATCATAAACAGAAGGTAATATTTACGCAAAACATGATAAGCTCAGGAGGATGTAGAAGAGGGGTGTAGCCCCTCCCCTGCAGAGATGCGCAGCTCCCCCTGCTTACACGCTTACAACGTAAAGAAAATGTCCATAATGAGGAAAAAAAATTTATTTATGAAACTTTTTTTGTTTGTAATTTTTTTATAAAAAATGAGCGACGGCTAAAACTTGATCCCTATAAGGAATGGAAAAAGAAGAAGAAGAAAAAAACAAAGTAAAAAGGGTGAATGAAATAGAAGGTAGCGCGCTAAAGAAGAACAAGTGAGGAGTCACAATTAGAAATTTGACTGAAAAAGAAGAGGAAATCAGGAGAGAGGATGAGAGAGGCGGAAAAGAGTGACTGGATGTTTAGAACGAGCAAGAAAATGCAAAGATCACCGAAAACAAAAGTAGAGGTAGAGAAAAAAAAACAAAAAAAAACGGGAGAGACGAATAAAGAACATGACAACAAAGAGGAAGAAGCAAAAAAGGAACATGTAGAATGAATTAGGTAAACTAAGAGGTAAAACAGAAAAATGTATAAAATTCGTAAACAAAAATAAGCAAGAAAATGGAAACAAAAGGAGGAAAAACGTAAGTGGAAAACAAAGGAGATGGAAAAAAAGTAAAGAAGTGGAGAAAATGCTGGAAAAGATGGAAACAATAGAAAGCAAAAGGACAAAAAAAGGAGAGTGGAAAAAGGTGGACATCTTGAAGGGGAGAATAAAAAACCAAGAAAAGAAAAATTTGGAATGGAAAGAAAAAAGAGAAAGACAGGAACGTAATATAAAAGGTGGAAAATATAGGAGATTGGAGATAACACGCGCGCGCGAGTGAAACATCTTTTGAAACAAAAAAGGGCTGAAGTTAAGATACAAAATATGAGAAGGCTGAATGGTGAAAAGGAGGATAAAGGCAAAATGGTATGGGTAGGATTGGAAAAAGAGAAGGATAAGAAAATAATTTGAAAGAGAACGAAAAATCTAAAACAGAGGAACATTTGGATCGTAGATGATATGACATGGAAGAAGAGGGAAATAAGAATAAGGTGGTAGTAAGTGCGGTAAAAGAAACAAAGAAAGAAAA
>NW_018023039.1:16556-21198 GCF_002006095.1 Pseudomyrmex gracilis | reverse complement strand
ATCAACAAATAATCCGAGTAAGTACTAACAATAATAATATTTTAATATTATTTCTCTTGTTATTAAATTAAAACATTTTATACTTACAGTTCAACGGCCAAGAAATATGTATAATACAAGGGTCGAAAGCGTTCATGCTATTATACTATTAATTGTTAATAAAAGGATTTTAATATATACACTCCAACAACAGTGTTACTGCTTCAATAGCCAAAATTCATTATTATTTAATCACCCGATTTGGTTGACTCATATTTTTTGCATTTAAACAACATAATTTTGAATCAAACTACAATTTTGTTAAATACAAATTCACCATTGTTGACGTATTATTACGTTAAAATAAATCAAATTATGTGACAAAAACAATACAAATGTTAAAAATAATTTATTTTAATGAAATAATATTTTCATTGATTTTATTAAATATTATTATATTAAAAAAGCATTTTTTAAATATACTACTGTAGATTCATTATTTATTTTTAATTCGATTATTATTTTGTGATACTTTTTTTTACCCCATAAAAATCGACTGTGAACGTGAAACATATTGAATGACAATGCGGACGATGTTAAAGTTTCTACTTTTCGCTGTCCATAAAAAATATTCCACAGTTGTGAAAGAGTAATTGCGTTACGTGGAAAATCACTTTATATTAGGTCATCTACGAGTACAAGTAGAAAAGAGAAAAAATATATATGTCTCTCAGAAGACAACGGCGGCGCACTTGTATGGAATGATGACTTAATTCATAGTCAATATCAGCAGGAAAATTGTACAGACTTGCGTAAGTTAATTACGTTCTTACACTATTGTAACTTTTTAAAATACACTATTTCAATTCAAATTGTTTAACTTCTCCTTATATAACTATATGATTAAAACTATTTTTGTATCTAAGTTCTACTTTACTTTAAATTTTAGAAGTACTTTTAATGAAAGTTGAATGGCTAAATATTTTATATATTCATATCATACTTCTCAACAAGAAATACGCTTATTATAAACACGCATATGATTGTAGAATGTCACAGTATACCTATACCTGGATGAATTGCAATTTTAACGCAAAAAACAGAATTTTTAGAATTACAGCCTCGAATAAACGGAAAATTAACACTACAGCAGATATACCATACCCGGATAATTTGCACAATGAACGCAACAATAAGCTGTTTAGATTCATGGAATCGAAAAAAAAACCTGGAGTCTTACTTAGATGCTACGAGAACACCTATGGGTTCCGTATTTGATTAAAGATGGGGAGGTAGAAGAGATTTACACCGTGTAATTATTTATATTCAATTATTTAATGTATTTAATATGTACACTATGTCATTATATGTTTGCAAACTATAGATTTAATATTAATGTTTTAAATGATATATTTTATTTATAACAATGTCTGTCTTGTTATTTATGAATATGCTATGACACCTGATTTGTTTCGGAAACTTTGCTTTTATATAAAATTAAGATGCGATAGTACACAGCGCGTCATTGAATCGCGGAATAGGCGCGCGGATCAAGGGGGGGCAAGCAGAGCGGTTGCTCGTAGCGTCAACGAGCGCCGTACGACTAACTAGTAGCAATCGGATGTCCACAATTACGTCGTGTCGATAATGTAACTGCACTTCCTTCCTATTTTCTTCTCAAAACGTAAAAGTATTGGCCATTTACTTAATATTTACCATTGGCAAATAACATGTGTATATGTATATATGTGTTTAATAGATGGATCTATTAATGTCTCCGGTATATGGAAAGAACGTATATTGTGTGTAAAAGTATCGTTTAAAAAAATATATATTTAATATTAATATTTATATGTAGCCCCTAAATAAATATAATTCTATTATATTATTATTTTATTCTATTATATCTATATAGAGTATTGTGTATACAACTAAATATATATGTAAAAATCGAAACATTAAAAAATGAATAAAGCAAACCGTATATAAATAAGATAAAAAAGATATAACAAATAAATATATTATACTAAATAGATGTATGCCAACTGTAGAACGTATTCAGAGGAACACTCATGGACACAGAAATCATACAGAAGAAATTAATTATATATATATATATAATTAATTTATATATAACATTGGGTACCCTCAACATTTGTCTAACGCGGAGGGTGTTACGTCCTGGTGAATCCACGGTCCCCTATTTCCTGCGACGCGACGCGCCAGCGCATAGCAACCTTTTTTTTTGGTCAATAATAATAAATAACTCGAACGGGTCTCCTATCGTTTGGAAACTTAGAACTCCAGACGATAAGAGAACAAACAAAAATTATATTGGTGCCCGGAAAGATAAACTGCGCCTAGCAATAACACAAAATTTTAGACTATTCGAGCAGCTTTCCAAACAAACCCGGATATCTCCGGGTCATGAAAACGTCGGTCATAAAAATTAGAGCGGCCGGCGCAAATAGAAACTCCGGCATTTTTATTACAAACAAACAACAAGGGGTCTATGCGGCGTGATCGAAAAGACAACACTCTCCCTTTTTCCTTCCCCGAAAAATCGGACGAGGCGACCGAAACGAGGGATCATCGCCGATTGGCAATCTCGGAAGTCGCTCGACCGACTAATTAACAAATAGGAACCAGCAAAGCTCAACTGAGTTCCCGATTGGGAGAGTCATCGCTTACTCAAAACGGTATATAAGCCAGGGCTTTCGGAATCGGAAAACAGAAAAAATCGCGCCACGTATCCCAAAAGACCCGCAGATTTCAGTGAGTGAATAAGTGAGTGCCAGTGAGTGCAGAGAGCGAAATCCCAGGGCATCGACACTGCCGACCTGCAACTCCGAGCTAATCACAGCGTCGCACCAGCCTCTACTGAAAATCGCACCACCAGTAGCAGCAAGTAGTAAGTCCACACCATTATATATACGGAGGTTTCACTTCTCGCAAAACAAAAAAAAGCTGACGTCGCGATTGATTTTTGGAGATATCGAGAACGAACAAATTAAACAAATCTATAAAAATTCGGAAGGGCTACTCGCGGTATATAGCCGTCTTGGGTGGCGTCCAAATTATCGGAAAGGCTACTCGCGGTGTGCAACCGTCTTGAGTGGCAGCCGAAATTTTAAAAAGGCTACTCGCGGTGTATGGCCGTCTCGAGTGGCAGCCAAAATTTTGGAAGGGCTACTTGCGGTGTAACCGTCTTGGGTGGCAGCCGAAGTTTTCGAAAGGGCTACTCGCGGTGTATGACCGTCTCGGGTAGCAGCCGAAGTTTTTTTTTCCTTTTCTTCATTTTCTTTCCTAAACCACGTGGTAAACAAGACTCGACATCTCCGAAAACAGTCGCGAAGCCAATCAATAACAAAAAACACAATAACATAAATTGTAATTGCATAAAATCGTTTAAGTGGAACCCCGGCAAAGAACTTTGCGAGCGGATAAAAAGGCCCAGCGCTACCGATGCAACGCAAAATTGCGACGAGCGGCAGCGTTCGCGCAAGACGAAGCGGAGCCGACCAGGCCTATTGACGCTACCCCTCAGACATTAAGAAACGATTCCAGCAGCGACAATAGAATAGAAAAACCTACCAATATACACACAATTTAATTGCACGCGCACTTACACTCACCAACGCATTCGCAACACACACACACAGACACACATACACACGACGATTCGTGATATGACGCTTCCTCCTACTCACCGATAACCCCCGATCCTCCCGCAGACGTTCAATCCTCCCCTTGTTTGCCTGTGAACAATCCGCCCCTTTCACCTCTTCGCTCCCCCTCTCCTACGCACTCCGAACCCGCTCATCCCGCAGAAAATCCCGCGGATTTGCAATCCGCGCCGACTCCTCCACCTCCCCCTCGCTTTCCTCCCCTAAACCATCTACATCCAGAGATGAACCCGCGAATGATGAATCCTTCGACTCGACACGATCCACCACACCTCCGCTCGATCCTAAATTACAACACTTCCTCCGATTAGCCTCCACCTATAAAAAAGCAAATCCGGAAAAAATCCCCTTTATAATCTACCCTCTAACAACAGATCCTTCCGAAATCTTCCGAGTGATAACCACCACTCCAGCCAGAAAACTCCTCCCAGTTAAATTCCCTTATATAGATGACATCCGTTTAGTTTCCGTCCACCATTTTTATACAATATTCCTTCCAAGTTCCGCAAAAATCTATGAAATAATCGAAATTGATCTGGAATGATCTCTTTACCACGGATCGGCGTCTCAAACATGCACCCGACACAGTTACACCTGTAAAACCCCGCCGGAGGCCCCTCACATACATCGCGTCACGCATACACACATATATACATATTCCCCCTCTCTAGCCTCCAAGCGATGACCCTCCGTTTCAATGTAGAATTCGCGATATCACATTCATACACACAAACACGCACCTAAAAATTGTAATACCATTAAATGAATAAATTAATATTATACGCAGCATAATTTTTTCCGTTTGAATAAGACGACCTCTCATCATTCCACATCCTCAATCGATTGCACGGTCTCGTCCTTAGTCCGTGGAGTTAATTCTCCAGACTCAAAAGGAGACCAACGAGCGAGTGTTCGCTAGACAGAGTAAGATCGGCGCACGCCGTTGACCTGTCGACGAACATAAGCAAACTCGCTCG
>NW_018023039.1:11422-16191 GCF_002006095.1 Pseudomyrmex gracilis | reverse complement strand
GGAACAGGAGCAATAAAGGACATCGTAATAAGTTCGAGCAAAGAACTTCTTCTTTCATCACCCAACCACCTCGACATCCAACAGTATCTTTCTTATACATAATAGTATCTTTCTTGTACGTCATAGTTTGTTTCTTGTATATAATATATGTAATATACAACTATGAAATCCTCAGTTTTTAAAAATAAATTATTACATAGAAGAAAAAAATAATCTATTTCACAATATTTCACGTGTCTCTTTTCACTTATGTATCTATTTAGGTAACTACTCTACCACATCTTTTGCTATGAAAATGAATATTTTTCTGATTTACCTACAAGTAATTTTGATGCACAATGTGTTGAACGAGATGAACGTACATGCTTTTATTGTAGTATGCCCCGTAGACAGAGCGATATTATATATTGCGTGATTGTTAGGAATTTCGATGCTTTTTGCTAATATTATGCTTTTTTGACACTTACACGTACAATAATTTTTTACAAGTTTTATATAAAATTAAGACTTAAAGAAACATATTTAATAAATTATAAGTCTTTTTAAAAAGATGTCTCATACTAGGCACTTTTAACCTATACCTATACTTATACAATACTTTTGACAAAACTATACGCATCTTAAATATTCGATGCTTTCGCGATATGTTATAAACATTTCTAAAAATAGACCGCCACACATCAAAGACCATACATAGTAAAAAAGAAAATGTTAATTTCTAAAAGTTTTGCATGTCCCAAGAAATCCACTATAAATTTTAAGGTAAAATAACTCATTTGTTGTGAGTCACTTATTAACAAAGTAAAATCAAATAATTGACACAATACTTTACATTTATATTTGTTATTTTGACTGTAGGCGTGTTGTAAAAATACCATATAAAATAATTAAAACTACACAAAACAGTAGTTACAGTAACTCGTAAGAAATGTTAATAAAACAGTTTAGTTTATACAAGGTGACCAAAAATTTTTTTTACCTTTTTTTAGTATGTTAAATTGACTTTGAAACACCTATATTAATTGAAATCATCGTGTTAAAAGCATTTAAACAATATTCCATTTTTAATGACATGCAAAAAATGTTACTTTTTGAAGTTAACATAAATTTAACACGTGAAAAAGTTAAAAAAATACTAACATATCAGTATTATGTTAATTTTACATTAAAGTAATAATCAAAACGGAGTAACAAGAAAAGTTCTGTTAACACTTTAACGCACGATTTTTTACTGTGTATAGGGGAAGGTGGGACAAGACGAGGTAGTTAAGGTTTAATGATGATAAAATACTAATTTTCATAATCACCGAAACACCTTTACTTCTTAATTATTCTTTGGTAATCAATCTTTCGATTCAACTATAAATAAACCATCTCTTTACAAGTTTTCAAACTAAAAAGGTAATAATTCAGAAAAGTTTCTTTTCCCCCATCTTGTCTCCCGGATGGGATAAGACGAGACACTCCCGTGGGCAAGATGAGGTACCTATTAACAAATGATATAAAATTTTTTATTTATTGAGTTGACAACGGGGGCACACATGTATAACTTTATCATCATCGTCTTCTATATTTACACACGAGCAATGAGTATTTTGATAATAACCCATCTTATTTTTTAAAACAGTAATTTTATAGGATTATCCCCATACATCTTTACAGCTTCAAGGCACATATCCTTAAGACTATCAATATCTTTAAGCTTATGAAGTAGAATTACCACACACAAATTAATTAATTTTTTTAATGAAATAATGGCACATCTAACCCCCTCAGTTACCCCATTATTATTAATACTATTTATAGTTATTATTGAATCAATCAGATTAATTATTCGACCTTTTACCTTAGCAATTTGACTAACGGCTAACATAATTGCAGGACATTTACTTCTAACACTCTTAGACTCAACAGGACAAGAAATTTCTTTATTACTAATTATAGCTATTATAATTATAAGACACCTTCTATTGTTTATTCTTGAAATCTCTGTATCAATTATTCAAGCTTACGTATTTTCAATTCTTTCTGTTTTTTATTCTAAAGAATTTTATGATAAATAATCAACCTTACCATTTAGTTTCACAGAGATCATGGCCAATTTTGACCTCATTAAGAATCTTAAATAACTTAATTTCCATAGTAGCATGATTTAATAAAATTAATATATTAGTTATACTATCAATTCTTTGTACAATTATTTGTATAATCCAATGATGACGCAACGTAGCCTGTGACTCTACATATTAAGGATTTCACACTTTATGAGTTTATAATGGGCTACGATTAGGAATAATTCTTTTTATTATATCAGAAATCTTATTTTTTGTATCTTTTTTCTGAGCTTAGTTTTATTCATTCTTATCTCCATTTACAGATATTAGCCAATTATGACCTCCAATGAGAATTAAGGCATTCAATCCTTATGACATCCCCCTTTTAAATACAATTATTTTAATATCCTCAGGAATTTTAATCACTTGAACTCACCACTCAATTCTAAATAGAAACTTCACTGAAAGTAAAATAAGATTCTTTATCACAAATTTTCTAGGAGTTTATTTTACATGCCTCCAAGCTATTGAATATCTTGAATCCCCTTTTACTATTTCTGACTCAGTTTATAGATCCTCATTTTTTGTATCCACAAGATTCCATGGTCTACACGTCATTATTGGAACCCTATTTCTAATGGTATGCTACAACCGACTTAATATAATTCATTTTTTATCTTTACATCACTTTGCATTTGAAGCAAGAGTTTGATACTGACGTTTTGTAGATATAGTATGATTATTTTTATTTATTTCAATTTACTGATGAAAATATTAATTAAACTTATATAGTATAATTAAAATTACATTTAACTTCTAATTAGATAATTTAGTTTTTGTAAATTAATATAAGTATTAATTGCTTAATAAAATTACACTATTTATAATCATACTAGCTATACCGATCGCCTTAATAATAATTAATCTACTACTAACAAAAAAATCCCAATCACGTAAAAAAAAATCCCTTTTTGAACGTGGATTTGAACTACTTGCTCTCAGGCGCATTCCATTAAGAAGCCAATTGTTCCTAATTGATTTAGTGTTTTTAGTATTTGATGTAGAAATTACCTTATTGTTACCGTTAGCTCTATTGTTAAATTACTATACAACTCTTAATACTATTATAATCATAACATTTTTTATCCTATTTTTAATTTTAAGATTTCTTTTACAATATTTAAAGCAAAATATTAAATAAAAATTTAATACTAAAATTTACCATAGGTATTAGTTAAATTATAATTTTTAAATTGCAATTAAAGATTGAAAATTTATCTTTTTGTACTTTCTCATAAAAGAATTTTTATACACTTAATTTCGACCTAAGGAAAGATTTATAGTTAATCTGTGAAAAAATTTTTAACTGAAACCAAATTAGAGATAATTTATTGTTAATAAATTTATTGAATTATTTATTCCTGTTAATATATTCCCAATCCAAACACTTTACACTCATAAAGTGAGATAACCTAGAGTCAAGCTTCTATCTTGATATTTATAGATTAGAATCTATTTATCTCTACTATAATTAAACTTATATAGTTTAAATTAAATCTTATATTTTTAATATATAATTATTAATATATTCAAAACTTAATTATAGGTAAATAATAATTTATAATACAATAATCATTTAAAAATATTTAAATATTTTCTTAGTATTGTTGAGATCGGGAGAGTCAAAAGACTTGGTGAAAAATAAGATGTGTTTACAAAACTGACGAAGTTTATTAATTAATACTTTTAAACTTTTGTATAATTATCGCACGCTATTGCTGACACTTAGCCGTTGCTTTACTGCGGTAAACTTTCCGAATGGACTCGGAGCCACACAGTATTGTCAACAGCTACTTACGATCTGTCTGTCGTTGCTCGCGAACGATCTTTTAAAGGGAATGATCGCGACCATTCAGCAATTTAGCGACCCAAATGCTATTGCACGTAGGCCGCTGACGTCGCGTGCTGCGTCTGTATCCTACTTAATACTACGCTTAACAAACAGAGTTTATTTACAATGAAATACTGCTTGTTACTTTTTTAAATAAATTCGGGTCGATTGAGCAATGACGCGTACCTTCCGTAATTGCTCAATGGCTCGGACGAAATTACTCCAAATTTCACAACTATTTGCATCCGATTGGTCCACAATTTTGCGGTCGTTGTGGGGAAGAAATATATATATACTTGTACATTTTGGAAAGTCATCATATCACTGTTGTGCTTATAACCAGCCAAATGTGTCAACATCATTACAAACTACAAGTGATATGACTTCTGTTCTTGAATTGTTTGGTAAGCAATAATTACTTTATATGTTAATCAATCCTAGTTTTATTTTTATAATTTTTATAATTTATTTCTTCAGTAGAATGTCACTGATAAAGATCAAAAAATTTGATCGAAACGTCTGATACATATTAATATACACTAAAAAACATACACTTACATCCTATATAAGACTCGTACTGCCTTTTCTTTGAATTATCAATTTTCGACGAGTTATATCAATAGTAAATTTTACATTTTCCCTCCTTTTTTGAAAAAAAAAATGTATCGCCATTTTCCGTTTATCACACTAAAATTTGGGTGTCCCGTGCCCGTGTCGTCGGGCACTTTGCTGTATACACAGTTTGTCCGGAAAGTTCCCGGACTGATTTTTTCTAGCGCGGGTAAGCGGCGCTATCGAGCGGTCAACGCTGGAACTACTTAGTA
>NW_018023039.1:0-3952 GCF_002006095.1 Pseudomyrmex gracilis | reverse complement strand
GAATCGTACGGTGTCGAATAATTTGGTGTCGAATAAATCTGTGTCGAATCGAGCGGTGTCGAATCGTACTGTGGTCAAACGGAACACGCCCGTTCTAACCTATTATACATAGATGTTACGTCTAGTCTTACTACTAATTTCCATTTCTTGCTAGAACGGTACATTTTGCCTTGCTTCTTGAAATATATTCCAGGGTTATATATTAGGATTATGTTAGAACCTTCGAATCTTGAACTCCTGTCTTTCGGTCCCGTCCCACGCAATACACACGGCAATTTTTAACAGTAAAATTTTTACCTTGTAAAATAATATTTTTATATTATTTCCTGCAACGGCCGTGTTCTTATGCTGTGTTTGCTTATACATATTTTACTTTTGTTGCAAAAGGAAACTGACTTGACTACGATTTCACCCGAGTTAATTTTTAATTTCTGATGTCAAATTTATGCTAAACCGCGGATTTCTCCTTTTTCCCCTTTCTTTGGGACAGATATTTCAATATTTCACACTTCACCACCGAGTTAGTTCTTCGTTATCTTTGACGAACGACGGAATCTTCTTTTCCCTTTTACTAAATACACATTCGTTATACACAATGGCATCTCCATGCAGTCGATGCAGATGCGCGAGTCGACCATCCGGATCTCTTTGTGTAACATGCTGGCTTGGTTTTCAGTTTGGAGGTGAAGACTGGGCCATCCCTTTTGAAGGTGTTAGTGATGGTGACAGTGACACTGACTCGCGGGTCAGTATCACGAGTGTGGCTATTATTGTCGTACCTCGTGATATCACGGAAACCAGTGCTGGAGGCCTTGAGCCTGCCTCGCCGGTGTTGCCCGTCCTGCCACCGACCATTACCGTGCCTGATTCTGAGGACAAAGTGGTAACCTTGGAGCCGGAAGACTACTCCCCGGCCTCTCCAGACCCGGAATCACCGCGCACCCCGCCGTCGGGTGTATTTAGGTATTACTTCGACTGGGATCCCGATGTGGTGTGTTTGGGTCCCCCCTTGTCACCCGATCCCTCCGTCGTGGTTATCTCTGACTCAGTGAAGTGAATCGGTAAGTACCCCTTTTTTACTTAACTTTTTATAAAGGCCTTTAGCCTATCAACATGCACATTCTGTGTGCGTTTTCTCGCTTTTATTGTGTATGTGACGTCGGATACTTTTGCTACTACTTCATACGGAGCAACCCACAGCGATTCCAGCTTCTTTGACCTTTCTCTTCTCAATGTCTCGTCGTAAAGCAAGACCTTATCGTTAACTTTAAAAGATGCTGGCTTTGTTTTTCTATCATAATACCGCTTGGTCTTTTCCTTCTTTTTGCACAGATTTTCTCTTGCTACGCGATTTGCGGTGCGTAATTGTTCTTTTAGTTCCTGCGCGTAATCTTCTAAATTGTACTGTGTTGCTGGAGGTTTTCTTAATGCAGTCGGTAACTCTGCTTGTCTACCGTACATTAACTCAAACGGTGTAAACCCCGTGGCTGAATGTGGAGTAGTATTGTACGCAAACATGGCGTACGGGATCCACTCATCCCAATCCGTTTGTTCTTGATTCACATAGTGTCTTATATGTTCAGCCAGTGTCCTATGAGAGCGTTCCAAAGCTTCATTACTCTCAAGGTGATATGCCGTCGTTTGAATCTTATCAATTCTTAATAACTTGCACACATTTTTGAACATCTCACTGACGAAATTCGTGCCTCTGTCTGTCAGTATCGTCTTCGGGATGCCAAACTCGCATACTATCATTGTAACAAACTCTTTTGCTACGGTCGTTGCTTCTTGGTTACAGACAGGTATTGCCTTACTAAGCTTCGTAAGGTTATCTTGAAAAGTCAACAAGTACTTATTTCTATTGCTGGTCACGGTTAATGGTCCAACAATATTGAAAGCGCATTTCTCAAATGACTCTGTCGGTGTATCGGTGATAACCATTGGCGCTTTAATTTTTCTTGCTAACTTATTCCGTTGGCATGACGCGCATTTTGCAATATATTCCTCTACATTTTTTGTAATGTGTGGCCAATAATAATTCTGGCAAATTCTTTTTATGGTTCGCGCTATTCCCTGATGTGCTCCTAACGGTGCGTCGTGATATTCGTACAATATCTGTTTTTTTTCTTCTTTGGTGAGTTCTTATGCTTCCCTTGCTTCTTCAGCGTTTTCATCTGGTTTTTTCGTTTCGCAAGCACATATTTCCGTTTGTTTGACGTTCCGGCTTAATGCATCTGCATTGGTGTTGGCTTTTTCCTTTTTATATATTATTTCATACTCGTATTCCTCGAGTTTTAATCGCCAACGAATTAGTCGTAATCCGAGATCTTTGATGCTGAATAGCCATACAAGCGCTCTGTGATCCGTAACGATCTTAAATTTTACACCATATAAATATAGTCGAAAATGTTTAACGACCCATACGATTGCTAATAACTCTTTTTCTGTAGTGCTATAGTTCCGTTCGGCGGTGTTTAGTACCCGACTCGCATATGCGATATGCTTATTTTATCCTATCGGGCTTTGTGACAAGACAGCTCCGATTGCGTAACCTGATGCGTCTGTTGTAACAATAAATTCCTTTGTGAAATCCAAATATGCTAACAAAGGTGCGCTGCTTAATTTTTCCTTTAATACTTCGAACGCTCGCTGTTGTTCGTGGCCCCACTCGAACTTGACTCCTTTTCGTGTTAGCTGAGTCAGAGGTTTCGCAATTCTTGAGAATTGGTCAATAAATTTTCGATAATAGCTTGCTAATCCTATAGAAGCTTGTACATCCTTCACTTTTGTTGGCACAGGAAAACTTTTTACTGCACTTATTTTCGACGAGTCTGGTTTTATCCCATCTTCAGTAATTATGTGTCCCAGATACGTGACCTCCTTCCGAAAAAATTCGCATTTATCCGGTTGTAATTTTAATCTGTATTCTTGGAGTCGATGGAACATTTCCTTCAGTCGCTTGCTATGTTCTTCCAGACTGGCTCCATGTATTACAATATCGTCCAGATACACGAAACACTTCACACCCTGGAGTCCAGTTAAAACCAAATTCATCAGTCTTTGGAACGTTGCTGGCGCGTTTTTTTGTCCGAAGAGCATTCGATTATACTCGTAATGCCCGTACGGCGTTGAAAATGCTGTCTTGCATTTATCCGTCTCCTTCATGGGTATCTGATGATATCCCGATGCCAAGTCCAACGTGGAGAAATACTTAGCATTTCCCAGCTGATCCAAAATTTCGGTTATGTTAGGCAATGGGAACGAATCTCCGATGGTCACGTCGTTTAGACGTCGAAAATTCACTACTATTCTCAGTTTTCTAATGCCCGACGCGTTCATCTTCTTAGGTACTACTAGAAGTGGCGCATTCCATTGACTCTTGCTATGTCGGATTATTTTGCTATCCAACATTTTTTTTATCTGCCTATCGACCTCTTGTTTGTGTTTTTCCAGTATTCGATATGGCCTTACATTAATCGGTGCAGTGTCAACTTTGACTGGAACCTGATGCTCTACTGCGTTTGTCTTACTCAGCAGTTCTCCGGCTAAATGGAAAATATCGCTGTATTTTTTGCTCAATTTGTAAAGTTCCTCTTTTTCCTCTTCGTTTAAATGTTCCATTCGTAACAAACTTGTGACGGGGCTAGCCCCGTCACCTGTACATATATATTAGTTTATATTATCCTTCCTATTATTATTAGTTTATATATATTAGTTTATATATACATAGTTTATATATATTAGTTTATATTATCCTTTCTATTATTATTATTATTACTTCCACATTCTTGATTCATTATATTATATTCAGTTACGACATATCAGCATATATTCATTATGTTCCCGTCCTCGCGCCGTAGTATAGCGAATCATATAGTTCCGACCGTTCCAGCGCGTCAAGCGACAATTCCGTATATCTATCTATATTTCATGACGCGGAAATATAGCATAG
>NW_018023038.1:10869-15835 GCF_002006095.1 Pseudomyrmex gracilis | reverse complement strand
GGGTTTCGAGCTCAGATTATGGTGTTTTTTGAGGTTATGGCGGAACCCCGACCCGATAGGGTTTAATGGACCTCGGATTCGGATTCAGCGACCCCAAAAACATATAATAAACATGGTGTGATCCCCAGGCCAAAGAAATTTTTTTTTTTTGTGTGGCTGTGTTATTATTGCTTTACCATGAGCCAGAACTCTGCTCATTTTTGGATACAAAAAGAATATCTCCTGATCACTATACAAAAGTATGGATAAATACACTTTTTGCTGGTGTTTGTTCTTTGCCAGCAGTTTGTAAAATGTGGGATCTATATTTTATGCAAACTGACCCGTTTTTTGGCTGTTTCTTTCTCTTATTATGATTATAAATGCCAGGTGTGTGAATGTTTATACAATTATTAGTTTGATATATTTATTGTTATTTTATATAAATTGATCTATCTTACAGGGACCAAATTTTAAATATAAAAGATGAAGACAAGCAAAGTATAATAGATACTATAACATCAATGCCTTGTGCTTTAGAAGCAGAAGACGTAACAGATTTTTGTTTTTTGGCACAGTACTATGCGATGAAAACACCAAGTTCTTTCAAACAAGATTTATCCTGTAATGTTTGGTGAATCTTCCGAAGAAAAGCTAATATCCCACGCGTTGTGGTTGTCTGTATTAGCGCACGAATTAGTAGAGAATTCTATCGAAGCTCCATCCGTATCTAATTGCACAGTCGAGACCGTTAAATTTTTTCTTGTTAATTGCAGACCTGCTGAACAATATAACGCAGGCCATCTACCACCAGCATTTCATCTTGATTGCAACTTGGTAAACGTTTTGTTATAAAACTAATAACAGATAGTGTGTGTAAACACATAAACAATAAGTTATCCAAAGAAGTAATAGCATGCCTTGTTCGTACAAGAACATACGTAAGATTAAGACACGTTAATAATCAAATAATAGAAAATAATATAAACAAAAAAAGAAAGAAAAAAATTTACCGCATGTGTAATTAAAAAAACTAAATAATATGTTACTTCTCTAATATTTAGAATAAATATTTATATATTTATATGTAATTAACTCATGTGTGTTTTCTAATGTTTCAAATAAAATATTTATATATTTATATATATTTGTATTAACTTTATTTTCTCTTTGTATATTATTATACCTAGTGTAATTTAGCATTACACTTTATAAATATATGATTTACAATATTTTTTGTTTTTTATTTTGACATCGAGAAGTAATTACTGCAACTCTATGTTTGAATATCGCGCACAATTTTGGCCAAAAATGTGATTGGCTGTCCCCACCACGTTGCCGTCTCTATGCGCAATAACTCACCTGTATACTTACACCATGGCTACAGCTATAGCTATAAGGGAAGAGAGCGGTTATATATATCCGTCTCCGTCTACTGCTCGAAGTTGGCCGAAGCGCCGAGCGCACACCGACACGGCTGTTCGCCTGTGTGCGTATCCTCTCACCTGCTGCTGCATGCTGCAAAAGTCTTAAAACTGGCATCTCTGCTCTCGAGTGTTTCATCAACCGTCGCGCAGATACGATGTCCTAAGACACAAACGACGCGAGTAACAAACGGTTGGGCACTCAACGGCGTAGTTAGACGTTAGTCAGTCGAGAAAGTGATCTACGAGCCTTCGCGATGAAATGGCGCGTTCCGCGTACGAGATCGTGAATTAACAAAGGTTCGTGCACTTGAGTCGTGCAATACGTAAACCACGCGTATTATTAAGTGCATATGTGTATTTATATTTAGTGGAACTTTATTATTTTACCTAAATATATATTTTATTCGTATATACTCGCTAATAAACTGTGAGTGTTACTTACCTGTCCTGGACGATCCTATCGTTGATCTGAAAAGAAAGGAATAGGGACTAAATCGGAAAGGAAGGATGGACGATGGTGCTCAGCCGTTCCAAAACAAGGCACCTGGCGACCGTGATACCTAAAAAAGTGAGTACTTATCATAAAAGTACTTAAGGGCCATAGCACATAACATGGCGTAATGTCTTACGACAGACGTAAGTCTTAGACGTAAGTTAACGCAAAAGCTTTGGCGTATGGCGTAGAATGATTGTAGTATGCTACATATCAAAAGTAAGTATAACCTCATCATAGATAAATAAGTTAAGACTAATCTTGTTTAATTACTTAATTAAGTAAGAGTAATAAAACTCGAAAGTACTATAAATAATAAAATTGTTATAAAATTTTTGTAGAACAACGATCTATTGTTATGCTTAGAAATAATGATATAAAACTTTAAGTTAAGTGCAATATTTCTTTGTTCTTGTTTACATAATAATGCTTAAAGAATCTTTTTTATTTGTTTATCTCATATTATTTTATAAATTTGTTCTATTTTAGTTTCCTATTAAAATAATTTATAGAAAATGTCATCAGATCATCAGAATTATTGTTCATCAAATGAGAATAATAGTTTATTTCAAAATATTGAAGATTTTTCTAATGATTCAGAAAATATTATTGTTGAAGAAAAAAGTGGTGATGAGTTTTTAATTGCGTTATATAGAGAACGACCATTTTTGTACGACAAAAAAATCCTAATTTTAAGGATACGTTAAGGAAACAAAATGCTTGGAACGAAATATCTAAAACAATGATTGAAACCAATTGTGGTAACTTTTTATAAAATTTTTTATTTCTACTGATTTGATTTATTTTGAATCATTACATGTTTTGTTAATTTATTGTTGAATTTTTATTACAGGTGAGTTTTACACATTAGATTATTGCCAAAAAAGATGTACTTCATTAAGAGAACAATACAATCGTGAAAAAAAACAAATTGAAAATCAGTTTAGAAGTGGAAGTGCTGCTCCAAATTCATCTTGTCGTCAATTTCCATTTTTTTCTCAAATGACATTTTTGGACAAGATTATTAAAAGACGAAGGTAGTTTTATGTCTGTAAACATATAAACGTGATAGTTTAGAAATATAATAAGATAAAGTTTTTTTTAATATACTTGTGTTTCAGTACTTATAGCAATGTAAAATCTCAATCAAATGCATCTATAGCTGAAAAGAATGTAACAGACACCAAAACATATGAGTCAAATAATATTTCTGCAAGTAATAAAGAAAATCAAAGTACAAGTTATAAGCATACTGTTAATGCTGAAAATTTTCATCAAGAAGTTTCAATACATTCTCTAAAGCTAAAAAGAGGAAAAATGAATGAAACTAAAGAATTAGAACAAACTTTCATTGATATGAGCAAAACAATTAAAAACTATATGGAAACTTCAAAATCATCTACAGCAGATAATGCATTTATGGAGTTCATAAAAATACAGTTTGACAGTGTTCCAGAACACGAGAAAAATATTAGAAGAAAACTGATTATAGATACTATATCTGCACCATTACCAAAAATGTAATTTTTTTTTATTTTACTCTGTTTAATATTTTACGATATGTTAATAATTATTTGAAGTTGTTTACGTTGTCAAGTATAATTTTATAATTTATTTAGTTCTGTGATAAACTAGTTATAAAGTGTTAACTAGTCATACAGGTGTAATTAATTTAAATTTTGTTATGATTATTATATTATTATAATCAGTTAAATGTAACTGGATAAACTTGATATTACTCGAAAAAGATTAAATGGGTTTTTTATTTCTTTTTATTATAATTCTCTTTATCTTAAGTGTTCTTTAATTATATTGAACATTATATCATTTATGTATACTAAGCAAATTAAAAATAAAACAACTTACATTTACAATAATAAGTTTTTATTTCACTCATTAAATCCAAAACATTAAACATGCAATATGTCACTCAAGATATTGAAAATATAAAAACTAAAAATCATTTATTTATAATTTAATTATAATTTATTTTATTATAATTTAATATAAGACACTTATTTAATAAATGTAAAAACTGGAACACTTATGGACTAAATATATCACCATTAATAGCTATTTATATATGCATTTATTTTATCCGTCTTTGTATATACCTCTACTGATAAAGTCATATTGCCATTTTACTTCTCCATCTAGAGAAACAAAATATTCACATAACGTATGTCTTTGAGCTTTTGCATCTTCGACATTATTACTACATTNTTCAACAGCATTTAATGACAACCATGTAGTCTACAATGTTCATTAATATCTATATTTTCAAAAACATGTAAAATATGTGTACATAGCAAAAATAGTAATTAAACATTTTCCCAGGTATTTAATTATAATTTTTTATCTGATTTATGTCACTTTCTGNAATTATTTCTTTGCTATAATATTTATATCCACTGCGTTGTTCTTCCTTTAATATATAATTGTGCAAACAAACTGAAGCTGTTACAACTATATTAGCAGTGTCTGGTAACATGCAAATGNCTGTGTGAAATATTCTCCATTTGTTAGCATAAATACCAAATGCACTTTCAACGGTTCTGCGTGCTCTAGAAAATCTGTAGTTACAAATTTTCTGTTTATCGCTCAAAGTTTTACCAGAATAAGGTTTCATTATTCTATTTGAGAGTGCAAAAGCATCATCCGCAATGAAAAATTCAAATGTCTTTAAATTGCCATTAGGAAGATTAACAGAGTTCTTTTTGACATATTTAACTTTTCCTTATCTAAAGTAATTCCTATTTGAGAATCGTAGAAAATTCCANCATCACTGTTTCCTATATATTAAATCACATAAAGTTTGCTTTTATTGTATTTTATTTANGAAAGATATAAAATATTTTTTAAAGATTTTTTAAAGATTTACCTCCATACGCTCCAATATCAACTAATGTGAATCTATATAAATGATCTGCCACTGCCATTAAAGCCTCTTGCACAATGGACGGAATAGCGATAGCGATAGAAATAACAAAAGTTTTAAAGAGTTTATATTTAAAAATAAAGGTAGGAACAGCGGAATCTAACATACAAAAATACACATGTATCAATG
>NW_018023038.1:2472-10849 GCF_002006095.1 Pseudomyrmex gracilis | reverse complement strand
CTAACATACAAAAATACACATGTATCAATGCAGATCAGAAAATCGGAATAAGCAATAGCGATAAAATTTCCGACGAGTTGGAATTCTGTGTTAAAAACTGTGTTATTTCTATTGCTATCGCTATTCCTTCCATTGTGCAAGGGGCTTAATACAATACTATATCTTTTATAGTTATAAAATAAAGTTCCGGAATTTGGAGGACACTTTAGTCTTATGTGTTTNCCATCAATAGATCCCACACAATTAGGTAGGTTCCACCGCTTCCAATATCCATCTGCGCATGTTTTCCAATGTTTCNCAGTAGGAAATTTAAGATATAGTGGTTCTAAAACTTTTATCAATACTACACTAACTTCCTTTATTATTTTTCTGACTGTAGATTCTCCAATTCGAAATGCTAAAGCTATTGATAGTGGTAAATCACCAGTAGCGAGATATCTGCAAAAAAGATAATATTATATTAAATTGCTATTCTATTATATAATATACAAACTTATTTTGATTTAAAACAAAAATTACTAATTACAATAAAAAATATCTTAAAATTTGTGAAATTAGTACCTTAACGTTATTATAAGTCTATGTTCTGGAACAAGAGCACGAGCACTATTTTTTTTTAATGCGGTGTCGTTAATTTAACAAGATTCATAAAGTGTTCAAGTGTCATTCTAGTGTAGCGATAAAACATTTCTGTATCATTTTTAAGTTGTTGAAATAAATTTTCATAATCTCCAAATTGAACTCTCCTTTGGTTAATTGGTCTAACGTGCCATCGCCTATGTAACCATCTATTTTGTTTGTTTTTACGTACAAGCAAATTATATGTACACATCCAATAAAGTACCAAGATTAAAAATTCATTTTTATTTTTCANTTTACTTTTTTATTTATTAATATTCTCTTAAAAATGTAATTGTTGTTTGTCCAAGTATCCCTAAGCATAACAATGNATCGTTGTTCTACAAAAATTTTATAACAATTTTATTATTTACTTTCGAATTACTCTTANTTAATTAAGTAATTAAACAAGATTAGTCTTAACTTATTTATCTATGATGAGGTTATATTTACTTTTGATATGTAGCATACTACAATCATTCTACGCCATACGCCAAAGCTTGTGCGTTAACTTACGTCTAAGACTTACGTCTGTCGTAAGACATTACGCCATGTTATGTGCTATGGCCCTAAATCTTCGGCCACAACTTAACTTAACCTACGCTTGCGTATCAATAAATAGGTGAAATGAATATTCCGCAATTGCATGCATTGATGACTGTTGTTTGTCAGATTTCCCTCAAACTCCAACGTAAGGCAGCAGTGGATAAATGCAATATACAAGTTAAATCATCAAGAACTTGCTCCACAGTTGCCAAAATATGCAAAAATTTGTCTTCGACATTTCGACAGTGCTTCTATAGAACAATTCGGTTTTACTCAAATACGATTAAAACCGAATTCTGTGCCGTCAATATTTCCAAATACATCGGATAAAGAAAGATATATGTAACTAAAATACAGATTGAGTGGAAATGGTACTTATTAAGACAGATATATGTATGGCTGTATGGAGCGGACACGGATGTCGATGTGTGAGTTCAAAATTTAGTTTATTTCGATAAACTGTACAGTACAAAGCTTTCGACCTTTGGTTTAGGTCTTTCTCAATGTAATACTACAAAAATGTTAACAATAATAAATAGTACGTAATAAAAAGAAAATTGTAATAGTAAGGCTTACCAAAAAACTTACATTATACTCGCAAAAAAGAAGAAGAAATAGTGACGGTCGTCGTTAAGTGGTGATTAGCAGTCAGATAGTGAGACTACAGGTTCGACCATCACTTTACAATATAAAGAAGCAACTGAAAAGGGCTGAGATTCAAAACGAAAATCAACGCAACGATATTCGATCATGTGACGCCATTCAAACACATATATTATCGACAAATGGTAAGTAAGATCTATCAAGACTTTCGGTGTCGCTATGTAAATTCAAACCATGTCTTTGCTTTCTTATATACAGGGTCTCCGAAATTAAACGCTTGTTGTAAGATCTCTCATTATCCAAAATTTTTACATGATCCCAATCAAAATCGTGAGAGAAATGGATTTTGTGGTCCGTGATCACAGATCTCTGAGACGAATTTCTGTTGATATGATACTTATGTTCTTTTATTCTAATTTGTAGCATTCTGCCCGTCTGACCGACATAAGAAGCGTCGCAATCGCGGCAGTTAATTTAATATACAACAGAAGGACGTGAGGAATAGGGTAGAGGATCTTTAAGAACGTTAATAAATTTTGACAATTTGTCAGTACAATAAAAAGCTGAACGTGTGTTAGAGTCTTTAGGAAATGCTGTTAAATATTTATCTGAGAAATTATTAATATAAGGTATCACAAACCAGTGAGGCTGTGCACTGTTCTCCGTATCGTCCAGAAGGAACTTCTTAGAGTTGTTATTTATAAAAAAATTGCGTTTTAGTCGTTGTTTAAAAGTGTTGTAAATAAAGTCAAATGGATAGTTATTGTCAATTAAAATGTTAAAAACGATGTCAAAATTTTTTGAGTGAAAAGTCGAGTGTGATAAAAAGAAAACTCTGTCAACGAGACTTATGACCGTGCCTCTTTTTTGGCTGATAGGGTGATTTGAAAAATAATTTAGATATCTGCCTGAAAATGTAGGCTTGTGATACCAATCATGAATTAGTTATTAGTTTATTATCTTTCTTTATGGTAGTGATGTCTAAAAAGTTCAGCCTGTCAAGACCAACTTCTATGGTAAATTGCAGTCGAGAGTGGTATGAATTGTAATATGTAAGAACTACGTCAAATTGATCCTTCGGAACCATGAGAGCTATATCATCAACGTATCTAATGTGTAAAGGTGGAGTAAAAGGTAGCATGTTGATAATGGACGATTCTTGCATAACAATGTCTGCTAGGATGGGAGAGAGAGGAGAGCCCATAGGTGCACCAAAGGTCTGTTTATAAAATTTACTATTGAATTGGAAAAATGAAGAATTAAAAACAAAATTGAGAGCTATAAAAAATTCCTCCTTAGGCAAGCTAGTGTTATTGCTTATCAAATGCCATCGTTTCTCTAAACCTTTGATTGCAAGATCTAGTGGAATGTTGGTGAACAGAGATATAAAATCAAGCGAGATTAACTCAAAAGATTCATCAAAGGTCACTTGGGAGATTCGATTGGCAAGGTGAAAACTATTGTAAACAAAACTCGAAGAAGGAACAATGCTTTTTGAAATAATTTTATGCAATAATATTGCTAAATTATGTAGCGGGCTATTAACAGAAGAGATAATAATTCTGAGAGGATTGCCTGGTTTGTGGATCTTAGGGACACCATAGGCTCTAGAAAGGATGGTGATGGAAGTGTTCAGATTTTTGTAAGTGAGTTCGAGATATGATCGCGAGACTTCCATCTATTTAAAATGTTCTTGAGAGATCTTACAGAATTAATAGGATTGTTTTTGACTGGTGCGTATGTATTGATGTCCGATAATGTGTTTTCCATTTGCTGCGTGTATAAATCTCTATCCATCGCAACAACCACATTGCCCTTATCTGCTTTTGTGAAAACAGTAGAAGGATGATTTTTTATAAATTGTAAAGTAGATTTAAGAGCTAGTTTTACTTCTTTATCATGGTGATTTAATAAATTTAGTGGTTTTCATCTGGTGTAAGATAGAGACAAACCGACTACGACATTCAGTTTTTTTATTATCATGAAGATGTTTGATGTTCTCAAAATTTTTAATAAATTCAATAATTAATTTAGAATTGTTTTCCGGCTGTAAACTAAAATTTGGCCTAGTTGTAAAAGGCCAGTGACTTCATCAGGAATGTAAGTGTTGGAAAGGTTAACAAACCAATTTTTTCTGTGTTCAAGTAATGTTCTGATATGTGTATTGTGAGGAGATATATCTATTGTAGATGTAAATTTGTTATTGATAGGTGGATCAAAGGAAAACTGATATTGAGAGTGAGTGAAAAAACTGTTTGAACGTGGAGTAGAATGTTTTTGAGGTGGAATGTTACGAGGAGTAACAAAATATCTAAGTCTTTTATGAGAAATCTTCATGATCGATCTATCTCTAAGCCATAAAAGTTTATTAGTCATCCTTCTACGTTCATATGAATGAAATTTATTCAGTTTTTTTAATTGCGTGATAAAAAATACATTATATACTCGAAATGGTAAAGTTCTTATAATTGTATTATTGATTTTATTGATTTTACTAATGGTGAGTTTGCGGTATTTATGAAGGTCGATTATTTCAAGTCGCAATATGTCGCTCGCTTGTTGTCAAAAACACATCTCTGTTTATGATTGTGAAAGATGACTTGCGGGAAGCAACAAGAACGGTAATTTAAATGTTGTGGTAACAGATCTTCATTTTTGCAAGAAGAAAGAAACTTAATTCGATTGTGTATTTTGACAAGGATTCTGTTAAGTTTAATCCAACTTTTTAAATTATTAACTATAGATGTTCCAAAATGTATATGTATGGACTTAAAGGTCCAGTGATGGAAATTTCGCATTCTTCCGCCAACGATAATTGATAAATAATAAAGTTTGAAATAATCAGCTCCAGAAATTCTTATTAAGACAGATATATGTATGGCTGTATGGAGCGGACACAGATGTCGATGTGTGAGTTCAAAATTTAGTTTATTTCGATAAACTGTACAGTACAAAGCTTTCGACCTTTGGTTTAGGTCTTTCTCAATGTAATACTACAAAAATGTTAACAATAATAAATAGTACGCAATAAAAAGAAAATTGTAATAGTACATTCATAAATAGCAAATAATTTGTATTGTTTATTTTCAGTGCGGATAAAGAATCTTCTTCAAAGGTAGCTCGTATCAAGATGGAATCAATTATGGACTTGTGCGATACGATGCAAACCCAAGACAACAGAGTTGTTTATGACTCAAGGTAAGGTCAAATGCAAACTTATTTGTAATGATGATTACATTTCTAATAATTAAAAGTATCGAATAAAGCATTTTAAAATATGAAAGATAGCAAACATAGTTGAAGTAGCAATGACATTCATAAACAGCATGTAAATTATATTGTATATTTTCAGTGCGGATAAAGAATTTTCTGTCGAAAATGTAACGACAATGCACCCTGTGCAGGAAGAAAGCAACAGAGTGGTTTATAACTCAAGGTTAGAGAATATGCATTGTTAACTACTATAATTACATACTTATCTATTCTAAAGATTCTCCTGAAATGGCATCTAAGTGTTTTGTCAAAATAGTGTGCGATTATATAACTTTTTAATATTTACAGCAACGATACCATTATCGACATGGAACCTGACTGTGCTTCGGCAGGAACTTCTAAACCGTTAAAATATCCAGCTCAAATCACAGAAGAGAATATACTGACCATGTCGCCAAAATCGATAGTCCAATGTGTACGTATATTGAAAGACACTTGCGAGAAAAAAACACGTGCAATCAAACGACTGCAAAAACATCAACATCGACAAAAAAAGAAGATCGAAAGTTTACAAGCGTTATTGTCTGAATTATCAAAATGCGAGCTTCTTTCTTCCAATGCATCGGAAATGGTAACGGTATGGTTTTAACATACAACTAACAAGGAGACCCCATAGTCTACCTACCGATTTTAATCTTCTTGCACATGATGAATCTGCATTGAAAATAAATAAGTTGATCTCTGTCCGAGCGTTTCGTCCAATGCGTCTTGTAAGTGATTATATTTTATGCTTGAAAAGATTCCGCACGGACACGAATCAACTTATTTTCAACGTAGATTTACCATGTGCAAGGAAATTAAACTCGATGAGTAGTCAACTGTGGTGTTTCCTTGTAAGATAACACAACTAAATAGGCAATTGGGTAAATTTTACTCGAATATGATCGATTCAGATGAAAAACACGTATTATAAGGTTAAATATAAAATATATAAATTGGAATTGTAAATAATATTTAATTGTACATAGGATCATATACCCTGATAGCCAAGCATGTTTTGCAAAATGATGTAACTTAATGCTGAGCTGAAGTTTTCAACTAGTTGCTGTGTATTTGCTGAAAATATGATGCATAGTCATACGTAATCGACAACACGAAGGCAAATTTGAAACATTTTGTGNTGCATAGTCATACGTAATCGACAACACGAAGGCAAATTTGAAACATTTTGTGTCAGCAGATTCAGAGCAAACGAAGAGCAACTATTGCTCATTACGTTGTCAACAAAATGACTTTTATTTATAGAAAACTCTTTGCTTTGTCATTCGTTTTCGGCAACATAAGAGCAATATGACGGCAACAAAACAAGACACCGATGTCTGTACTTCTGTCATATAGTTGGTAAAAACTGTTGACATATATTTATTCTATCTTGTAGCCCATTAAATGTCGAAAACGAATAACTATCTTTTAGAATAAAAGTAGACAAAAAAAGAAGTAGACAAAAATAATTATATTTTAGTAAGGAACAAGCGGTCTCGCGGACTGAGTGCAGGGAGTTGCAAATATGAAGGTCTCGAGTTCAAATTCCCCACCCATCATCTTAGGATTATTTCCGGATCCCGGTATCTTTCATCAAGTTAATCAGTTGATCGGCGAACTAAATCACATCTCCAAAGATTAATTTGAGTGAAACTCGAATTAATTAATTTCCCTTTCACAAATTCCATGGAACCCAGTGGTACCCATAGACTTATATAATAGACGGAACATTCGTGTAAGAGGAGCTGACGCTCTATTAAAAGAGACAGAAATAGTCGTGGAGTAATTCTCTTCTTTTCTAGCAGTGAGTTGATTGGTGGCCGCGGCAGGCCGAGGGAATGGCCGAGAGCAATGAAGATAGACGTCCGAGAGTCAATTGAGAGAGAGTGATAGTGAGAGGTGAGAGCATGCATGTAGCATGCATAGACTTGAGCACACAAGTCAAAAGTAATAGCCTTTTACGTCTAAGGCCTGGTTTATGCGGGCAATAACTGTTAACTTATGCCGGAACCGGTAGAGTTTAACTATAGGATTCCAATACTTCTGTTTATACGCATTCGGCAATTTCGTATAAACAGAAGTATTAAAATCATATAGTTAAACTTTACCGGTTCCGGCATAAGTTAACAGTTATTGCTCGCATAAACCAGGCCTAAGCATAGACTTATATGTCTATGTGGGGGACCTTAAAGTGATTGGTCCCCCACCATCTTATTGTAAGAAAGAGAGACAACTACTCCAGCACTATCTTTGTTCTTTAATGTTGTTCGCAACTTCGTCATATAAATGTTCCGTCTATTATATAAGTCTATGGTGGTACCAGCATTTGTGGCGCTCTCTGAAATAATGCGTTGATAAAATGGAACTAAATTCCAACATGGCGTCCAGTGTTACACACACACACACCACACACATATATACGCATCTAGATTATTACACTATTTTATTATATTATTTTTGCTTTAACTAAAAAACGATAGACAAAAATTTTTCTTTATTGTCATAATTTATTAGAATATACACAAATATACATATTATAAAATATATGTAATATAAATATTATAAATATAATATGTATAATATAAATGTCAACATTTTACTGTTTTGTTTTTCTTAGAATATTTCAGAGACATTGTTTTAGCTTGAGTATATATAAAATTAACATCGCATTCTTCTTGTATTTTACCAGTTAATATGTTATTAATACATTTGCATCATTGTACAATAAATTCTTTTGCAGTTACTTCTACCCTGACAAAAATGAGAAGTTTTATAAGCGTTTATTTGACGTTTTTATGAGCGTTTTACGGAAATTCGTTGAAAGTTTTGAAACTGTCAGTAGAGAATTCATAGGGCGGAAATTGCAACGGTACAGCGTTTGAAAGGCGTTTGTATAAAGCGTTTCTGAAAGTTTACATATGTAGTGTTTACGTTAAGCGTGAGACAAAACAAAATAGTTTATTGAGTTAAATACATCTGAAAATTCAATAAAAGAATTTTTCGCGACTCGCGCTTTTACACATCTAAGAAATTTCACTTGAATTTAATTTTTTTGGAAGCCCGGTTTAGCTCGCCAATCAACTGATAAATTCCATTAAAAGAGATCGGACCTGAAAAAATCCTACGATGATGCGGAGGATTCAAACTCGAGACGCCTCCGTCGTATTCGCAGCACCTGCACTCAGTCCGCAAGACTACTTGTTTCTTAATAAAATGTGATTATTTTTATCTACTTATTCTCAAGCTATCTTACACAGTTCATTTATTATTTCTTTAAAATATTATTTTATTAAAAATATTGCAGTGCAATGTACCTGCAATGAGTAAAAATATTTCTTTCTCTTATTATTATTAA
>NW_018023038.1:0-2042 GCF_002006095.1 Pseudomyrmex gracilis | reverse complement strand
AAAATTTTTTGTATGCAAAAGTGTCACTTGCTACGCAATTACTGACTGATATTTTTAAATTTAAAAATATATACTAATTAGTAATTATATTAAATAATGTAATATATTAAAAATATAATATTTTAAATTACATAAAGCTATGATATAAAACTATTACATAAAATTAATCTCAATATAATTAAATAATTTAATATATTAAATATATGTAATAAATATCAATAGTCTTTTTATTCTTATAATAAACTGATAATGATACAATAACTGTTATAATAAATGAATTGATTTTTAATGTGTAGTTTTTAATATTTTTTATTACTTATTTATAAAAGCATTTGCTAACCGTTTGAAAAGTCTGTCAGCAAACTTTTTGTATGAAAATTTATCAGTATTTATTGAGCGTCTTGTGAAAAGCGTTACCTTAGTATTGCAGAATATTTAGAAAACATTATATATAGCGTTTGATAAGCGTTCCAAAAGAGTTCAAACTTTTTGACATTATATAAGCATTCTTATAAAGTTTGAAAGCGTATAAACTCTCAAAAAATTCTCATTAAACGGTTATCAACGCTCTGTAAAGCTTCTTATTTTCGTCAAGGTATTATAATATTATGTACAATAGAACAATGTATTATAGATGTCGGAATTTCACTATTGAAAATAGTTTTTAATTTTTCTTTTACTTGTGTTTCATGACAAAACTGAGGACACTGTAATTCGGCAACGTCTAACGCATTTCACGTTCTTCTACTTGCAGTATATGTAAATTTTCTAATTACAACTTGCGACGTTCACAATTTTTTATGAATAAATGGGATGGTACATTACTTTTAGATTTACAAGAAGAAACACAACATGCTCTTACCATCTTTAACCTTTAGAGGGCCGAAAAACCAATATTTTGGCGCACCAGAATAACTTGTTCAATTTCTTTTTTTTTATTAAATATTAATGTTCTTAATATTATGAGCAATTTTTAATATTATTTAATGTCAATTTGCCCGTCCCTCACCCCGTACCCCTAATTTTCATGTGAGATATTCTAAAACAAATACATGGCTTGATTCGCGTGCGGCTGCAATTATAAACAAATTTATTTTTATTTGGGGTTTTTTAAGTTGCTATTTACTAGTAAAACAATTTGGCAAAATTGTGAATAGCAGATCAAAAATATATTTATTGATTAGGCCTGCCCGTTTATCATCGTCCGTCCTTGCCATACGTGAGAACGGCGCGTAGGAGCACCTGTCGCCTCGCGTTCTCTGTTAGGTCAGGCTCGAGATACACTTATTTTTTTACTTGTGTTGATACAATATTTTCCGTTACTTTTTATCTTCCTCGTACTTTATTACTTTGGCTTTTCGGCGGAAGGTTCTGCAGCAGNGATGACAGCGAGGAGAGAGGAGTACTCCGTAGGCGTGCAAAAGATAAAAGCTCTTTTTATATAGGAACTGATATATTTACACTTTGTACAAATTGATTTTTGGTTTTTATAAAAGGGGCCCTGAGAAGGACCGTTTGTCTAGTGGCCCTGATGAGGACCGTTAATGTGGTTTCTCCCTCCAAAAGATTCTCGGCTCCGTGGTGGTTAGCCGCCACTCCGCGTTCCCCCAGGGAGGTAAGGACGGCGATGCTGCGTCGTCCGGGTCTGTCTGGGTAGACGTCGTCGTTACCACTGGAATCGGCCGGGTGGTGTCGGCTTGGCACGGCTGATCGGCCGCAGAGGTCCGGAGTCTTCGTCCTCTGGTCCTCCGACGATTGGTTTGAGTTGAGGCGTCCCTGTACTCGGTGAACGGGACCGCAGGAGGAGTAAGTGATCTGTCCCTCGGTGTGGCCGACGGCGTCAGTGGTAGATCCCTTGGAACGGCAGGCGAGGTCAGCGGTCGATCCCTGGAGGAGGCAGGCGGTGAGAAGTCTATTGGGATGAGCCTCCACGGTAGAAACTCCTGGACTCGGAGACTGCTGAGCTGTTTTGTTGACCCGGATGTTCGGGGTGGCTCTGCTCCTGGTGCTTTAGGATCTTGTGGCGGAATGCCTTGAATTGT
>NW_018023037.1:21934-25018 GCF_002006095.1 Pseudomyrmex gracilis | reverse complement strand
TGTCGCGCCCTGTGGCAACCAGCAGTTCTTCCTAGAACTGCTGCCTTCCTGCTATCTAACTAGGTCATTGAGCAATGACAGTGATGTCTCATCACATTGCTCAATGGCCTCATCTTAACTACCTTAAGACACAAAAATTGGCTCACAACAGAATCATTAGTGACCTAGAACTTTAATGGTTATGTTGTTTATTAATATTTTATCTGTAAAATATAGAGTTTGAATGAATGGAATAACAATAAAACTTAGTGTAATTATAAGGACAATATAGTTTAAAAAATTTCAATAATGTTTCCTTTTAGAAAAAATTGATTAGAAAGATTATTGTATCAGAATGATAATATAATTAGAAACCTTAATGTTGGAATAAAATTTAAACCTATTATTGTGAAGTCATAGAAAATGATGATTATATCGTAGATATGAGTAGTAGAATTTTGAAGACCTATAATTTGTGTATTAATTTTTAATAAAAATTTAGATTTTATATATGGTATTTAACACCGTGGCACTTATTCTGCTAAATTAATTTATTGAAGAAATTCATTGTAACTATAAAACATAAGAGAATAGGATTGCAGTCGTTTAATACATAAAGTTTGGTGAAATATAGAAATAATTTTTTGTGTGGATGCTAAAGATTCTCAAATGCAAGCAAGTAAAATTAGTCTTATAATTGAAATAAGTAAACCTACTAATAAATTATTAATTCATGAAACACAAATGTCTCATGGTAATCTCTGTATCGGCAAGATATTCCTCTAAATCGTAAGACATGTTGAAAAAAAGAGGTTCTATTGACACCAGTAAATATTTCTAAAAATTAAATATTTAATAAAAAATTATTTAGAGCGTAACCAGTATAAGAGGGAATCAGTGAATGATTCCTGCAATAATTGAAAATTACAGCTTCTATTTATAGAACATAATGGAAACGGGTTACAACGTAGTATGTGTCATGTAATACAATATCACTTGAATTTAATAGTATAATACCATATAATCCTTCTATGGTAAATATAAATACAAATCCCAAAGATCAAACCAGAGTGGAGTTTATTTATTTTATTTTCGTGCAAGGTATTAATTCATCTAAAGTCTTTAATTCCTGTAGAAACAGCAATGATCATTGTTGCTGAGGTGAAATTAGATCGTCAACATCTATTCCTATTGTAAATATATAATGGGCTTCTACAATGAATCCTAGAAATTTATTTGCTATTATTGCATGAATAGTTCCTAAAAATCTTAATGTTTCTTTTTTACTTTTTTCACTTCTAATAATATGAGAGATTATTGTAAATTCTAGTAAGATTAAAATATAAACTTCTGGATGTCCAAAAAATCTGAATAAATGTTGGTATAGGATTGCATCTCCTCCTCATGAAAGGTATTTAAGTATTGATCTTTTGAAAGCATAGTTATTGCACTAGCTAGCACAGGTAGTGAGAAAACAAGCAAAATAGCTGTAATTAAGATAAATCAGACTATTAAAAGAGTTTTGTCTATGGAAAAATTTTTCTAAGTTATATTAATAATTGTAGAGATGAAGTTAATAGCTTCTATAATTGAAAAAATTTCTGCACTATGTAGAGTAAAAATTGCTAAATCTACTGACGCATCTCTGTAGAAAATATTTGAGGATAAAGGAGGATATACTGTTCAATTAGTTGCAACACTTGAACTAATAACTCTTCTTAAAGTAAGGAGTATACTAATAGAAAAGGCGATGGCACGGAAAGTTGGAGATTCCAGGTTCGACTCCTGGCCGAGGAGTTTTTTTTGCAATATTTTAATTATTAGTTAGGGGGGTATCCGGGGTCTCTCATATGTGAGATGCAAATCTAGCATCCCATATGATTTTAAGAATTGAGATTTCAATTCGAAAAACTCACTTGTAAAAATTTACAAGTGAATTCGTTACATGTGTATACGTATATATATATACATGTATAAGATCTCGCTTAACACTTTGAGAACGGCTCGTAAGGCCTTATATTCATTCATTGGTTTAAATTTCACAAGCCTTAAGTCTTTATTAATTATTTAGATTTAAAGTTGTTTACAAATAGGGATCATGAAATTATTTTAATTTGGATAAATGTTATTAACAAGGAATTAAATACAAAATAGATTATTAATATTTTACTTTTTGAATTTTTAATAATAATGTAAGTTGTGAATTATTTGAAGATAAAAAAACAAAATGGTGGCATTCTTGCTAAGTTTATTATTATAACTGCAAATATTAAACTTAATTTTTTGATAGTGTGTTGAAATAATTTAAGTAAGATTTTAATTTTATTGAAAATGAAACTAATTATAAGTAGAATAGTAGAGTAAAAGTGAAACAGTGTATAAAGCATATTTGATGTTTTTATTAAAGAAGTGTAATAATTTATCTTGTTTTAGTATTGTAGGAATCTCTAAGTAAGATTTTCATTTTTTAATGTTAATTATAGAAACAGGAGAACCAATTATTGTAATATTTAAAAATATATAGAATATATTGTTATTATTAAGAATATAAAGATTGGTCTTGTAATCTTTGTAAGATAATAAATAATAAGTGGATGCAATTTCTGTAAAGTTAGTAAAAGTTCCAATGCCTGCCAGTTTATAAATTTGCTTAAGGAAGTATTCATACCTGAAAAAGGGGGATTGTAACTTTTAAAAATAGAGATAATATTAATATTGAATGTCTAGAATTTAAAATTACTCGGTTGCTAATTATGACAAACAATATAATTAAGGATGCTACAACTTGTACTAGAAGATAAGTAAGAATAATTTTGTTTTCTTTAATTATAAGTATGTACCTGATAAATATAAGATGCTTCATTTCTATAATAAATCAAATTTGGAGTATGCTGGATAATATTCTTGTTATTAAAGATGTAAAAATTGTGTGCGTCGAACGATACGGCAACCGAATTTGTCCATTATTTGACGTTGATCGCCGAGTCAAAACGTTGGTTTGCGCCGTTTTAATCGCAACTTGCGCCGTGGAGACATCAACTACTTGAAACAGCAGACCGCTTTGTTGCACCACGCGGTGGACTCGCGGTATCGCTGGATCGATTT
>NW_018023037.1:17605-21859 GCF_002006095.1 Pseudomyrmex gracilis | reverse complement strand
CGTCTATTGTTTTGCAACGTATATTCGGTTCGACGACGTTTCAACACCACACAGAAATCACAAGCAGTGCGTCGGAAACTTGTGCAAACGTTCGTACAATTGAACAAAAGACGAGAAACAAGAGATACCGGTGATCAAGCTCGCGACTGTTATTGCGCGGTCGGATATCCGCGAAACGTTTGAACCGCAAATAAAACGCCGAACTTTATACGTTCCTCCATATTTTTTGTTTCAAAAAGCAACTGCTGTTTGTTTATTATTTGCCGCAGTAATATTGTTTCAGAAGAACGAATTCGCGACAGCCGTGTTGTTTTGTTCGTTCACAATAAATCTCGTTGTGTTTACGTCAAAAAATTTATTGTTGGCGTCACCGTTGGCAACGAATGTATGCGCGCGCCAACTGTCGCACTCCAGTTTTCAGGTCCAGTCAGTCGCACGCGACCGCGGTGGTGTGCCACGCAAATCAACATCACCGCGACGCAAACAATAATCAAACTACTCAAACCGAAACCGACTGTTGAACCGGATCATACGGTGCACAATTGCTTTTACGAGCCACCGTGCCCAAACAAATAGGTAAAGCATTGATCGCACAACGCGCAAACTGATGTGTTGTTTTATTTGCTATCAAACACGCGAACTCAACTGCTTGGTATACATCTTTCAAGTCGCAAAGGGACAATTTGACAATGGTGGGAGTGTCGTCTTTGATCAACGCGTCGCATCCGTAGAACATTTGCTGACAATGCAACTACGATTGCGTAGGTGTAGCGATAGCGTGAGATGCGAGTTTGATAATGGCAAACAAATGCAACTTTACGAAGACACGTTTGTTTATTTTTGGCGTAGACATACCGACGTTCACTCAACACATGGGTAGCAAATTGAACGTTTTGTTTGAGGTAAATTTCAAAAACAGTTTCATAAAGTACAACAAATTTCACCCAAATTAGACGCATTACCTAAATTCGAGCGTCTCGCTACATGTCAACGGTATCCGGAAAAAAACCGGTCGTGCGTACTGTGTTCAATGCGTTGTTACGCTAATTGTAATTTGTGCCGATGAACGACATCAATTTGTTCAGTATAGCCGTGGTGTTCGCCCAATTTTGCAGTGACATGGTGCGCGTTTATGCGATTAGTTAACTCTTTAGGAGTTAAGACTTGCCATCAGATCACCGCGTTTGATATCGCACAAGTACCCCGTTTTTTTTGTTTTTGCGCAACAGGTCGTCGGTCCAATGTTTGAACATGTGCTGATACGCTCGTACACGTGTATCAGATTCTCGAAGCACGTTTCCAGCGGTCTATTGATTATTTTGTGCACGTGGTAGTGGCCAAAGCAAGCCGTGATCCAAAAAACGAGTATCCAACAGATCGAATTGTAAGAAACAAACAGGTAGTTCCAGCATTAAAGCAATGTGTTCTACGGTTTGTGATAGATCAGAATGTTCGACAGCGATCTGCAAACGAGCCCCAACGAGTACATAAAGACGTCGTTGTCGCGCGACATCAATACTCGCAAACACTTCTTTTCGACATCGCCCGCGAACGTGAGCTATCGAATCGCTTTTATTTAGGTAGACCAGCGCGACGAGAGCAAATTGTAGTCGTCGGTCAACATGCGACATATGGTCGGTGCTAGTTCGCTGATGCGCAACGGAAACGGTGTTTTGATGCGCGAGCAAATACCGCGATCGCCGATCGATTCGTTCGCAGACGCGTCGAACGTGATCGTGTTCATTTGCGCGACAATCGAACGATATTCCAACATACGACGAATGCCTCTGCGTTTGTCGCTTTGCCCGGTGTGATCTGCTGTCCACCTTGAAGCACAGATCCAACTGCTTGTACCTTTGGAGATATCGAATTTTGTTGCTGAGATTTATTAGGTGCAACAGAGCGCACACGAAGTTCTCTTCGGTCGAGCACACTCTTGCAGCTCTTACCACGAGCGGAGTAACGTCCAAACAAGCAATGTACAAAAGATGTTTCGTAGAATCGTACATTTCCGTCTCCTAATCGTTCGAAATTTAAGGTGGTGCAAGTATGGACACTTTCGTTAAAAGGTTAATTCTGAGATCCATTTCCAAACCCTTATATACCCATTGCGACATTGATCGAATATTATAGGCGCGTTTTCTATTTACGCGTTTGTTTCTAATTGCAGTCCTACAACGCGACGGCCGAGCTTCTTTATATTATTGGCGGAACGTTCCACGTCAATCGATAACCAAGCCAAATTGTCAAAGATAGCGTTCTATGCGTCGTTCTAATCAACCAACGCCTCTAAAATCGTGCAACGTTTACAGTCACAGTGTCGTCCGTTAATCACACGGTAGGAGCCGGTAAAGATACAATAATCGCGCACAAACTGCGCCATTAGACGCGTTCTATTGCACCCGGAAAACACCGCCAGTTTTTTTGGTAACTGTTTATGTTCGGGGTGACAGTCTGTGGCCGGAGCGCAAAACGGATCCAATACAAGTTGAACGGTTACACACGGTATCCATTCGGTTAATGTCGTGCGTTGCGTTTGTCGAACGTATCAAACGCGACGCGTCGCAACCGCTGTCGTTGTCGTACCTATCGGTAATGCGTTTGGTTGTTTTAATAGCGCGTTTACCTTTTACCGCCGCAACGTTTGAGCAATCGAACGCATCGGACATGCGCTCTCTTGCATCTACAGTTTTGCGAAGGAAACAAAGTTTTCGATGTCGTACATAATTATTAAACGTGTATTCCGTTGTACCTTGGATCGACAAAGCGATTGTTTTAACAAGACATACATTTAATATTGTTGGCGACATTGCAACCGTGTCGTCGCAAAACGCAAACACACAATGTCGACATAAGACAATCGTACGACCAGGTCGCGTGAGTGATCCAAAGGTGCGTACTTTCTATACATCTCGTAAAAGTTTCGCTGCTCTAAGAGCACGTAATCGTGTCGCGTCACTTGTGTATCTGGCCAAAACCACCTTGCGCCAAGACGACAAAGTGCCAATCGTCGACATGTCCAAGACCGTCGTTATTAGATATCCCGTTGCCGTTAAACGCGACATATGCGGTCTGACGCAATTTCAATCGCGCCGGATAACGCTGATAACGCGCAAATCTACCGTGTTGACGCAAACACTTTATCGCATTTTCGCGATTGCGCAAAATGTATCAGTCCTGTAACATTGACAGCGACAAGTATTTGTATGTTTTAACGGCTGTTCCAACCATGATCGTGTTGGTGGGATCGTCTATCGTGTAATATCGTAGCGTAATCTCAAAACAGCACAAGGGCAACAATCGCGACGGATAGTCGCAAGTGTACCACGTGCTTTCAGTTTCGCAACGACACATCGTCAAAGGTTGCGACGCGGCGTAAGCCTTGTTCTCGTTGACCTATTGGTTGCAGTTATCCGCGAGTGGTGTGATTTTTTCAATGGTTTTGTTCCAACGACCGTAAGATACGACCGTGCGAATTGGAAATACTTACAACTTTGATCAAAGATTCGCGGTAGCACAGGTTGCACCACAACAACGTTGTCGTTGGCAATTTCCACAAAGTGTCGCCCATCGCAACAAAGTGACGTCTGCATGGCCGTGAAGCATACGTTTGTTTGGCACTTCGTGTAACATTTGTTGAACGCGTACTTATTTATATCGCCAAATTCGTCGCAATGTACGAGCATTGACACTCGAGTTACCAACAAGTCGCACGTACCGCGCTATGGCATTGTTGGATACGTTCCGGAATGCCACAGAGCGCAAAAGTCGGTTTTGCTGCGAACGAAAAAGGTGGCCGACAAATCGGTGGCCGCGTCGCACCACAGCGGTTTTTACAGATATGTTTTTTGTATTTCAATGCCGACGGTTGCGAGTCGTCGTCAGCGCGAGAAATCTCATAAGCATATGTTTTAGCGCTCTTGAATAACTGCTGCACTAGTTTTTTGCACAACGTCGGCAGAGCTAGAAATCGCACATTACCGCAATCACGCACGTGTGCTACAAAGATTGCTGCTATCGAGTGATTTAATTGAAATTAAATTTATATTGCGAAAAAAAATTAAGTGGGTATTTGGGATTTCTCATATAAGAGATGCAAGTATAGCATCCAATATGAATTTTAGAATTGTTATTTCAATTCGAATTTCACGTGTAAAAATTTACATGTGAACACGTATATATGGATATATATACACGTATAATTTCCGCACAACACCTAGCGAACGGCTCCAATGACCGAATATATATTTATTA
>NW_018023037.1:13834-17260 GCF_002006095.1 Pseudomyrmex gracilis | reverse complement strand
TTTACATGTGAACACGTATATATGGATATATATACACGTATAATTTCCGCACAACACCTAGCGAACGGCTCCAATGACCGAATATATATTTATTAATATTTTAATTTTTTCGTGTTAGAACGTAGAATATTTTAATATTTTTGTGTCAGAACTTAGACTATTTTAATTTTTTCCGTGTCAGAACTTAGAAATTTTTAATTTTTTCCGTGTCAGAACTTAGAATACTTGAATTTTTCCAAGTATGAACTTAGAATGTTTTAAGTATTTCCAGATAAGTCTTAGAATATTTTCACTTTTTTTGTGTCGTAACTTATAACATTTTAATTTTTTCGTGTCGGGACTTAAAATATTTTAATTTTTTTTTTGGGACTTAGAATATTTTAGACCTAGAATAAGTTGTTTTTTGCGTCTACACTTAGGATACCCGTGCATGCGCAGATCGAATCTGTCTTCGAGTTTGTTTAATGGTAAAAGTACATATCAATAATAATAATAATTATTCCCCTTTTGTATTTCGCACACGGGTGTAATATTTAGTCGATTTACATCGTCCTGATTACTGGTAGTTACACCTGCTCACCCTGCGTCGTTTCCTGTTATTCCGTTGACGAGGAAGGTGCACACGAGTGCACACTCGTTATTTTCTGCCATTCTTAAGTACGAGAAAGATGCACACAAATGCACACTCGTCACTTCCTGTTATTCCGTTGACGAGGAAGGTGCACACGAGTGCACATTAGTCACTTCCTGTCGTTCCGTTGACGAGGAAGATGCATACGAGTGCACACTCGTCATTTCCTGTCATTCCTAAGTATGAGGAAGGTGCACACGAATGCACACTCGTCACGTCTTGATCCTGGGTACTACAGTGAGAACGGCACGATAAAGATTGCACGCTTATTCGTCGTATCTATTTCTAGGCTTCCCGTCAGCCAAAGGCCCCGTCTCCGCGACGAAGGCGGCGGACCCGACGTGGAAACAGGGAGCACCACCTGAGGGCCCTTCAAAGATCCTACGCGCGCACCGAATCTTTTGACCTTGCGGTGCTTGACACTACTCGTGTGACTGATACGGAAGGACGCGCCGCATATTTTTACACGACAAGTACAGTGGAATGCGCCGTTAACCGGGTCTCGCGAATTATTAGTACCGAGGAGTTCACGAGGCGGATTTTGATCATTTGATCCTCGTAGAGGTTGATCCCGATTACCCGCGGTAGAATTGTTTACCCGGCTACGGTCCTCCCGACGGATCCACGGTGTCGGGTGTACATAGAAAAGCGACGCAAAGTGATGTACCTCACTCAAAGATCCTCTCACAAGCATCGGTTTAGCCGGGCTCCGTCAACAAAGATCTTGTGCAGAAAACAGTAACCAGCGTCACACATGCAGCACACATAAGCCCACCTATGTGCATCGGACGGTCGGCACCGCCCGGTGAACCCGACGAGTATATCGAGTTGACGGAGGCGTTCAATTTTTGGCAGAAGTACAACCTCGGCCGATGCCGGTTGGTGGTACTGCCTTATCTTGCCCTGTTAGACAACAAGATCTACTGTACCCGAGGCCGTGATAAGCCACAGGACAAAACTAAATTTACAGAGGCCCGTCATTCACTGATTTGTACATTATGGCGATGAGTGAAAATAAACAAGTTAACTATCTCGCGAACAGTAAAAGTTACCGAAAACCGGTTTTTCGATTCTTCATTCTATTACTTAGATGCAAACTACCACGTAATAAAAAGTTGATAATTTTAATTCCTTAAACAATTGTTTGTTAACAACAATAGTTAGACGTTTTGGAACACATCGGTAGTTTGCAGTTTTTTACGCTGAAAACGAAAGTGCAAACCGTTTTTTTTTTATCTCTTTTAGTTTTTGAAATACTAATTTTGCAACTTACGGGTTGCCGCCTGGTTCTGATCTGAGTTACTTAATTTATGACTAACGGTAACAGAAATATGATGATAACTAATGCGGGTTGCTAAATTACTCGAAAACTTGGCTTTTGGCACTTGTTACTTTACCAACCTTGGCAAATTTTTAAGTATTTTAAAATGATGGTACTGGTACTATTACCAACACTGGTAGTTGAAAAGAACGGTAGTTATTAGTAGAACCCGTTACCGGCATGAGTTATCTCTTACCTTTGTGTCTTACGGCTTATTTTACTGTAATCGCATCTATTCAAAGTTTACATGCTATGGTCAAGAAGCGCAAAGCCTAAAGGCGGTGTTTTTAAGGAAGACTCTTTTGACCAATCAGAACACCTTTTGATTTCTAACCGGGTTTTTGAAGTGATTTTTGAACAAGACTTACCGGGTGGTATTTACACGGGTTTAAGAAGCTAAAAGAAATGATAAAGTTATTGACCAATCAAATCGTTTCTCGATTTTTTGACCATTTTCCTGAACTTACTTTTGAGAAATATTTAGTGGACCCTATTTCAGGCGTTTAGAAAGTCTAAAAATTGCAACAAAATTATTGACCAATCAAACGCGTTTTACAAAAATGGTTAGGCAGTGAGATTTCTCTTTCTTCTTTCAATGGTTTAAAACATGAATTTCAAGAAAAGGCTACCTTGGCGTAGTTGCTACGTGCTGTGTCAAGTAGTACGGCAAGTTTTTGCACTTCAGCCAATCAGGTTGTTTGTCACCAGGCAATCAGCCAATTATATGGTTTTACTACTTGTGACCAATTTCCTAAACGAATTGTGAAGGAGGCAACAGTTGTTGCGACTTGTAGGCGTCTAGAGACTTAGAATTGACAAAAAACTGTCTTGACCAATCCGATGATGTTACAAATTTTTAACCAACTTCTCGGCCGATTTGTAGAAAAAGAATTACGGGAAATGACTTACAAGGATTTGACAAGTCGAAATCCACGATAAAATCATTGACCAATCAGATTGGTTGTTACTAGAAAGACGATTAATCAGATTTTGTCAAAGTTTACAACAGGTAAATTTTACTTGTAAGCTAACAAAACGTGTAGTATACGTTAAAAGCAGTTATATGAACATAATGAATGCAAAACAACAGTTAAAACGACACTTGCAAAATTGGTAGGTACAAAAACGCGACTCGGCGTAGTAAACTCTTAAGTTTAGGTGATGACACAGTGGTTTGGACCGTAGTTTAACGTCTTTGCGGACGCTTGACAATGGGACATACTACTGACAATACATGATAATAAAATAAGATAAGAAGAGAGAAAAAAGAAAAAAAAAGGTAAATCGGGTCAACCGGGGCCCACCATGTCTACGGACGTGACACTTTATCCTAGCTCCCGGTCATATCTTCATCCTCCGGCCCAGTAAAGCTTCAGGGGTGACCAAAAAGGGAGGGCGTACGTCCGGCAGGTGTAGACGGCCGCAAGACCGTGACCCGGCTTCTGGAACGTAACATATTAGGTAGATTCTGGCT
>NW_018023037.1:7293-9394 GCF_002006095.1 Pseudomyrmex gracilis | reverse complement strand
AATAAAGGTAGGAACAGCGGAATCTAACATACAAAACTACACATGTATCAATGCAGATCAGAAAATTGGGATAAGCAATAGCGATAAAATTTCCGACGAGTTGGAATTCTGTGTTAAAAACTGTGTTATTTCTATCGCTATCGCTATTCCTTCTATTGTGCAAGGGGCTTTATAGTTTTAAGATATTACTTTTTAAAAATCACGAAAAAATTATCGGTAAATTAAGGTAAATATGGGAAAATATACCGGTATTATCGTATACCGGTATGACGTCATACCGGTATATCTGCATTTCGGTTTGCATAAGGGTTTTCATACCATTACCCAAAAATATCGGTAAAATACCGGTATTTTGCATACCGGTATAAGTCCCTGACGAGAGCACGCTTGTCATTTCCTTCCGTTCTGAAGACAAGAAAGGTGCTCACGAGAGCACGCTTGTCATTTCCTTCCGTTCTGTAGACAAGAAAGGTGTTTACGAGAACACGCTTGTCACCTCCTTTCAAGATGTAAGAGTGAGAAAGGTGCGATTTAATTGCACGCTTACTCCGTGTATTTGTTCCCAAGAGACACACCGTCCTGGTATTCTAACCCACCAGAAAAATACGTCGTACGTATCGAGGAGGCAGAAGCTATCATTTGAGAAATTTGTTAAGGAATTACGCGCGTGATGGACAGTTCGATTTGTAATCTTTAGAAACAACCAACATTTGTTCGACAAACACAGTAACAAACAGTCCGTAACTGTCGGTAATCAGGCAACAGTCGGTAACTGTCAGTAATCAGGCAACAATCGGTACCTGTCGGTAATCACACGACAAGTACAGTGGAACGCGCCGTTAACCGGGTCTCGCGAATTATTAGTAACAAGTGGTTCACGAAGCGGATTTCGATTATCCGACCTCTGTAGAGGTTGATCCCGATTACCCGCGGTAGAACTGTTTACCCGGCTACGGGTATCCCCCCCGACGAATTCACGGTTCCGGGTGTACATGGAAAAGCGACGCAAGGTGTTGTATTCCACTCGGAGATCCACTCACAAGCATCGGTCTAACCGGGCGCCGTCAACAAAGGTCACGTGCAGGAGACAGTAACCAGCGACACACATGCAGCACACATAAGCCCACCTATGTGCATTGGACGCTTGCCACCCTTTGGTGAATCCGGCGAGTATATCGAGTTGACGAAGGCGTTCGATTTTTGGCAGAAGTACAATCTTGGCCACTGCCGTTTGGTGGTACTAACTTATCTTAACCTGTTAAACAACAAGATCTACTGTACGTGGTGTACCCACAAGACCGACGACGTCTTGATACCCGAGGCCGTGATAAGCTACAGTATCTCGATCGGGACCGAGCCCACGGATGTGTTGTGCGCCAAGTGCTCGCGAAATTTAACAATATATCGACCGGTAGAAGAGTGCGAGAAGTGCCACTTTGCCTACATTGCTTTCATCGCGGAACACACCGACAATTTTTATACGCTCGAAAACTTTATTGTATACATAATTGACGGCCCTTTGATTTAATCCGGAACAGAAGATTCTATCCAAGCTCCCGGTCATATCTACATTCTCCGTCCCGGTAAAGCTCCAGAGTTGACCAAAGAAGGAGGACGTTCGTCCGGCAAGTGTAACCAGCCGCAGAATCGTGCCCCGGCCTTTGGGACGTAACAATGTATATTTTTATAAACAAAAAAAACACCCGTTCTAAACTTAAGGAAACTTATCAATACTACAACATTCTTACCATAATAGTTTAATTCTAAATCCGAGCGTCGTGGAATATTCTAAGTCCCTGTTTGTAATGACAGAAATATCCTAAGTCCCGACACAAAAAAATTAAAATATTCTTAATTCTACCTGGAAGTAATTAAAATATTTTAAGTTGTGACAAGAAAAAATTAAAATATTCTAAGTACTAACTGGAAGTAATAAAAAATATTTTATCACCAGCCAATCAGGTTGTTTGTCACCAGGCAATCAGCCAATTATATGGTTTTACTAATTGTGACCAATTTCCTAAACGAATTGTGAAGGAGGCAACAGTTGTTGCGACTTGTAGGCGTCTAGAGACTTAGAATTGACAAAAAACTGTCTTGA
>NW_018023037.1:0-6973 GCF_002006095.1 Pseudomyrmex gracilis | reverse complement strand
AAAACGACACTTGCAAAATTGGTAGGTACAAAAACGCGACTCGGCGTAGTAAACTCTTAAGTTTAGGTGATGACACAGTGGTTTGGACCGTAGTTTAACGTCTTTGCGGACGCTTGACAATGGGACATACTACTGACAATACATGATAATAAAATAAGATAAGAAGAGAGAAAAAAGAAAAAAAAAGGTAAATCGGGTCAACCGGGGCCCACCATGTCTACGGACGTGACACTTTATCCTAGCTCCCGGTCATATCTTCATCCTCCGGCCCAGTAAAGCTTCAGGGGTGACCAAAAAGGGAGGGCGTACGTCCGGCAGGTGTAGACGGCCGCAAGACCGTGACCCGGCTTCTGGAACGTAACATATTAGGTAGATTCTGGCTACACCATCCAGTTACTCCAGCCCGCCAGAGAAAACGTCCCACGCGTCAGGGAAGCAGAAACTATCAGTTGAGAAATTTATTAAGGAATTACGCGCGTGATGGACAATACAACCCGTTATACTTAAAGACAACCAACACTCGGTCGACAAACACGGCAGGACGCGACGTGAACAGACTTTCGCGTTCAACAAATACAGTAGAACATTTTGCTAGGTCCTTTCCGTGCGTTACTTATAACAAGTATAACAAACGTAAGGAATCATCGCATTATTATTAGACCAAGGTGGAGGTTAATACAACTCAGCAACCCAAGGTTGGTGTACTCGGCAACAATTCCGCCATCAGACCCGCGAGATAAAGTATATACAGAGAAAAGACGAAAGATGTATTCAGAAAAGAGAACTAAGAATAAGTAATTTCGCTATTTTGGAGAATACATAAGTCGGTAATTCTCTCGGTAACTAAGTCTGTAAGTACATCGGTAATAAAGTAGCGGTCGGTAATCCAAGAGACAGTCGGTAATCAGGCAACTGTCTATAATTGTCTGTAACTGTCGGTAATCACAACAGTGGGTAATTGTCGATAATTAAACCGCAGTCCGTAACGGTCGGTAATCAAATAACAATCAGTAACTGTCAGTCCAGTCATCCATTTCCGACCAAAATCCTCATTTTCCGTTCTGGTAAAACTCAGTCGGCTGACCAAAACTGGAGAACGTACGTTCAACAAGTGTAAACGGTGTCGTTGGACCGTGACTTTGCGCACTTGGACGGAACAAAAAGAGATAAAAATTTGGTGGCAGCGGTGTGAGTTACTGAGGATATCGAAAAAAAACCGCAAAAAATATAACAGGTGTCATGTCCCAGAGACCGGGTCACGGATCTGCGATCGGTTACACCAACCGGACGTACGTCATTTTTCTTGGTCAACTTTGAGAGTTTACCGGGGCGTAGGACTCGGGTAACGGCGCGTTCCACTGTATTAGTCGTGCGAAGGTTCGCGGCGCGTCCTTTCGTACTGGTCACATAGGCACGGGTAGTGTCAATCACCGCGAAGTAGAAAAACTTAGTGCGCGCGTAGGCTGTTGAAAGGGCCCACAGGTTGTGCCCCTTGCCTCTACGTTAGGTCCGCCGCCTCATTTGCGGAGCCGGGACCTCTGGCTGATGGGAGCTTAGGAATAGATACAACAAAAAAGCGTGCAAACTTTATTGCACCGTTCTCACCGTAGTACCCAGGACCAGGTAGTCATAAGTGTGCACTTGTGTGCACCTACCTCGTACTTTTAGAATGACAGGAAATGACGAGTGTGCACTCGTGTGCAGCCTTTCTTGTCTACGGAACAATAGGTAATGACGAGTGTGCACTCGTGTGCACCTCCCTCGTCACCGGAATGACAGGAAATGACGAGTGTGCACTCGTGTGCCCCTTCTTTATTACCGGAGTAACAGGAAATGACAAGTGTGCACTCGTGTGCACTTTTATCGTTTTTTGAGATAAAGTGACGTAAGGTGAGCAGTGATAACCAACAGTAATCAAAATAATGCAAAATCAACTAAATGTTGCACCAGTGTGCGAGGTACAAAAGGAGAATTATTATTATTATTATTATTATGTACTCTAACCATCAAACAGACCCAAAATCAGATTCGATTTGTACACGCCAAGTTATCTTAAATGAGGACGCACAAAAAACCTATTCTAGGTCTAAAATATTCTAAGTCCCAATAAAAAAAAACTTTTAAATATTTTAAGTCCCAACACAGAAAAAATTAAAATATTCTACACAGATAAAATAGTATCAATTGAAAACGAAATATTTCCTACAAAGCGACACAAGTGTTTTAAATTGGTAGTGACTCAATTTTATTTTTTTTAGAAAGTAATTAATTTTTCATCAATGATTCGTTCGTGAAATTGTCACATGATAAATCAAAAGTCCAACGCAAGCAGTAAAATACAAGATAACCGTGTATGAGAAGTAATCTTTATTAAATTAATAGACATTTTGGTCCATGGGTTCGGATCTTCTCGAGGAAAATAACAATAAATTGCAGATAGAATACTCGTGAGTTCACAGCACCCTTAAAAAAATTGAACACAACACATTTTGTAATATAAGATATTTAAGAAAGTGAGTACGCAGTATCCTTTCTTACATATCTTAAGAAACAATTTGTTGTGCTCAATTATTTTAAGGATGCTATGAACTCACGAGTGTACTGCAATTTATTAGTATTTTACTCAAGAAGTTCCGAATCCTTGGAACGAAACGTTTATTAATTTAATAATTTAGTAAAGATTACTTCTTATACACGATCATATTATATTTTACTGCTCGCATCGACCGGTTGATTAAGTAATTATATTTTATTATTATTATTAAAANTGTATTCAGAAAAGAGAACTAAGAATAAGTAATTTCGCTATTTTGGAGAATACATAAGTCGGTAATTCTCTCGGTAACTAAGTCTGTAAGTACATCGGTAATAAAGTAGCGGTCGGTAATCCAAGAGACAGTCGGTAACTGACGGTAATCAAGCAACTGTCTATAATTGCCGGTAACTGTCGGTAATCACACAACAGTCGGTAATTGTCGATAATTACACCGCAGTCCGTAACGGTCGGTAATCAAATAACACTCAGTAACTGTCAGTCCAGTCAACAATTCCCGACCGAAATCCTCATTTTTCGACCCGGTAAAGATCAGTCGATTGACCAAAAATGGAGAACGTACGTTCAGCAAGTGTTAACGGTGTTGTCGGACCGTGACTTTGCGCACTTGGACGGAACATAAAGAGATAAAAAGTTGGTGGCAGCGGTGTGAGTTACTGAGAATATCGGGAAAACAACCGCAGAAAAACATAACAAGTGTTACGTCCCAGAGACCGGGTCACGGTCCTGCGGCCGTTTACACTTACCGGACGTATGTCCTTTTTTTTGGTCAACTTTGAGAGTTTACCGGGAAGGAGGATGAAGATATGACCGGGAGCTGGAGTAGGGTTGTCTGTTCCGAAATGAATCGAAGGGCCGTCAATTATGTATACCGTAGGGTCCTAGAACGTATAACAATTGTCGGTGTGTTGCGCGATAAAATCGATGGTAGCAAAGTGTCACTTCACCCACTTGTTTACCGGTCAATATATCGTTAAATTTCGCAAGCACCTGGCGCACAACACATTCGTGGACTGGGTTTCGATCGAGATACTGTGGCTTATCACGGCCTCGGGTATCAGGACGTCGTCTGTTTTGTTGGTACACCACGTACAGTAGATATTGTTGTTTAACAAGTTAAGATAGGCTTGTGCCACCAGCCGGCATTGGTCAAGGTTGTACTTCTGCAAGATATCAAACGCTTCCGTCAACTCGATATACTCGCCGGGTTTACTAAGAGGTGGCGATTGTCCGATGCACATAGGTGAGCCTATGTGTGCTAAATGTACATTGCTGGTTACTGTATTCCGCACGAGACTTTAGGTGACGGCGCCCGGTTAGACCGATGCTCGTGAATGAATTTCCGAGTTGGGTACAACACCTTGCGTCGCTTTTCCACGTACACCTAAAACGGTAGATCCGTCAGGAAAACCGTAGCCTGGTGAACAGTCCTACCGCGAATAATTAGAATCAAACTTTATGTGGGTCGGGTGATCGTAATCCGCCCCGTAAATTTGTCATTACCAATAATTTGCGGGACCCGGGTAACGGCGCGTTCCACTGTATTTGTCGTGCGAGGGTTCGCGGCGCGTCCTTCCGTACTGGTCACATGGGCACGGGTAGTGTCAAGCACCGCGGAGTAGAAACACTTAGTGCGCGCGTAAGCTCTTGGAAGAGCCCACAGGTGGTGCCCCCTGCCTTTACGTTGGGTCCGCCGCTTCCTTTGCGGAGCCGGGACTTCTGGCTGATAGGAACTTAGGAATAGATACAACAAAGAAGCGTGCAGTCTTTATTGCACCGTTTTCACCGTAGTACCCAGGACCAGGTAGTTATAAGTGTGCACTCGTGTGCTCCTACCTCGTACTTTTAGAATGACAAGAAATGACGAGTGTGCACTTGTGTGCAGCCTTTCTCGTTTACGGAACAATAGGTAATTACGAGTGTGCACTCGTGTGCACTTCCCTCGTCACCGGAATAACAAGAAATGACGAGTGTGCACTCGTGTGCATCTTCCTCGTACTTTTAAAATGACAGGAAATGACGAGTGTGCACTTGTGTGCCCCTTTTTTATTACCGGAGTTACAGGAAATGTCGAGTGTGCACTCGTGTGCACCTTCATCGTTTTTTGAGATGAAGTGACGTAGGGTGAGCAGTGATACCCAACAGTAATCAAAATAATGCTAAATCAACTAAATGTTACACCAGTGTGCGAGGTACAAAAGGAGAATTATAATTATTATTATTTTTATGTACTCTAACCATCAAACAGATTCAAAGTCAGATTCGATTTGTACACGCAAACTTATCCTAAATGAGGACGCACACAAAACCTATTCTAGGTCTAAAATATTCTTAATTCTAATACAACCACAATTTTAAATATTCTAAGTCCCAACACAGAAAAAATTAAAATATTCTACACAGATAAAATAGTATCAATTGAAAACGACATATTTCCTACAAAGCGACACAAATGTTTTAAATTGGTAGTGTCTCAATTTTATTTTTTTTAGAAATTAAGTAATTTTACATCAATGATTCGTTCGTGAAATTGTCACATGATAAATCAAAAGTCCGACGCAAGCAGTAAAATACAAGATAACCGTGTAAGTAATCTTTATTAAATTAATAGACATTTTGGTCTATGGGTTTGGATCTTCTCGAGTAAAATAACAATATATTGCAGAAAGAATACTCGTGAGTTCACAGCATCCTTAAAAGACTTGAACACAACAAATTTTGTGATATAAGATATTTAAGAAAGTGAGTACGCAGTATCCTTTCTTACATATCTTAGTAAACAATTTGGTTTGCTCAATTATTTTAACCGTTCTAGTGCCAGGGGTTTTTAAAAATCCGTGTCGGATTGTGCCATGAAGCGCGATAGCGCTTCCTTCATTTATCTGCGAGTAATGCCGATCGACGCGGTTGCGCTGCTCCTTTTTTTCGTCGAAAAATGCCACGCGGCGCGTTCGCGCTTCATATTTTTTAAGCATAAGAATTGTATCAGTCACATCAGAGACGTTATACTGAGCACTCCAAATATTCGTGTTTGACGTTTTTTGTACGCGATAACATTTTATAATACAGGATCTGGTCTTTTAATTGAAGAGGTAATTTATACATTATATTTTTTAATTAACACGTTCTTCGTCGCGTTACTCGAACATGAGTGAAGGGTATACTTCCGTGGAACTGTAGCCAAAATATGGGTAACAAATGTGTTAATTTTTTATTNTATATAAATTACCTTACAAAATTACATTAAATTTTATGTTCCACATCGTCGATTAAGTCATTCCACACCATTATCTGAATTCTTCTTCCGTTAATGTTATTTAAATAAAATTTAAATACAGTGTATTGTTGGTCACTCCCTACACGTTTAAGCAATTCAACATTGTCAACGTACCTTATTCTTCTCTAAACAAAAAAACATATATCAAAAAATCTTTTTGCATTTCGATTTGCCATACTTGCAAAAAATACGAAAAGACTCTTCAATCAACCTGACACAAAGTATTGAAGGTTGAAAAATTTATAACATATAAATTTACATTCTCCTACATGAGAAAATGTATTTTACTGCAAATGAAGAAAATAGAAAAACTTTTATACTATGTAAGTTGAACAATTAAGTAACAAATATGTGTATTGATTCTTCTCCGAATAAATGAGAAAGAATATAAGAATTTTGTAAACTTGAAAACAAAACAGCAGAATAAATATTACATACCAATGAGCAACAATACGAATGTATTATAATACCAAACACATCACAGTGAATATAGAAAAACATAAACATTGTTGTTTATTTGAAGAATATAAAAGAAATTTGCTCACTTAATCAAACTAATTAGACAACGAGCGAGAAAACGAAACAAAAACGAATTATTTTTGAAGAAGTTTGTAGCGACGCGACAAATACATAATAAGAAAAGGAAAACGAAAGTATTTAACAAACAGACAGAATCTACCAGTTTATATACTAACACATTTGAATCGTATAACTGTATTTTGTCGATATCATTGTTGCAAGAGAACAAATCGTTCTGATTTAACCTCTCGAACTGCTGAATTTCTTCGTCCGATATCATTATTTTAAAGAACTACACGCACTGATGTGCACCGTTTGACAGCTCAAAGACAAATAAATGTAAAAATTCAACGATTGACAATCTGTCACCAATACTTTAAGATTTTTTCTTTCTTAAATAATTTGAATGTAGTTCAGGAAACACTCTAAAGGCACGTACGTGCGAACTATCGTATCTATGACAAATAAAAAAATGTGAATATGCGATGGTGACATACGTTTAAGTACTGTTCACAATTCAACATTCGCATAATCGCTATTGTACTTGGATCGAGATAAAGAAATAGAAAACAAATAAAACATAAATAACTAAATAAATACATTAAAAAATAAAAAAAAACTTT
>NW_018023036.1:9654-15588 GCF_002006095.1 Pseudomyrmex gracilis | reverse complement strand
TTAATTGATATAGTAAATCACAGTAACGCAATGAGTAATATAAATTTTTATCTTATATCTAAAATATAAACTAACGAATAGAACAAACACTCTTTTTTTTTTTTTTTTTTAAGTATTATTTTTTCTTTCCACAGGTTTTATCCAAGGTTTCATCCGATCAGGAGATAATACGGAATTATACGGTCTGGATGAAATGTTGAAACCTGGGACATCTTGTACAACATATCGATTTTTATTCAAAACTTTCGCAATTTGATATGGTCCTTTGTACGTAGGTTTTAGTTTTTTGTCTTCGCCGGGTTTTATTGTTGTATCTCTTATTAGAACATAGTCTCCTGCTTTATATTTGGACGGGGTCTTGTGTCGTTTATCATAATATATTTTGTTATAATTTTTTAATTTATCAGTAATTTCTAAAGCTATTTCTCGACTAGAATCTCTTTCGCTACAAAGATCTGTTTCCACTTTTGCTATATTATTCAATACTTCGACAAGTTTCTGATCAGCGTGACAACGTTGTTCATAACCTAGTAGTAACTTCGAAGGTGATGATTTTATAGAGGAGTGGTAGGTGTTATTTATCACATATTGTATTATATCTAAATGATCAGCCCAGGATGTTTGATCCTCAACAACTTTTCTTAGAGAAGATTTTAATCGGTTCACTCTCTCTACTAAACCATTTGCCCAAGGGGCCGCGACGGCAATCTGACGATGATTGAACATTCCTCTCGCGCAAAAATTCAGCAAATTCTTGAGAGGTGAAGTTAGTTCCCCTATCTGTCGTAACCACCCGAGGGTTTCCAAAAATGTTAAACAAAGATGTAAAATGTTTAATTGATTCTTTTAGCGCTAGTCGACTTAACAGCAATAACCCAAGTAAACCTTGTAACGGCATCTATTATTACCAAAATGTGTTTAAATCCTTTAGCTGTTTCGGTAAGGGGACCGAAGTGATCAGCATGTAATACCTGGAAGGGTTTAGTTGGAGTATCTGAAATTTGTAGCTCTCTAGAATTTGTAGAAGAGTTAGACATTAGACACGTCAGGCAATTATCTAAGTAATCACGCACGCGTTTAACCATTGCGGGGAACCAATAATTTGATTGGATTCCTCGTAATGTTTTTTTAAGTCCACAGTGTGTCATGTCATCATGATAGACACGTATTACGTTATTTATCATTACCTCAGGTACTACAAATCGTGGTTTATCTGAGCATTTTCTATATACAAGACCTTCAACGAGTTCATATTTTTCATGATCGGCATTTTCTAAGTGTTGGGCTATCTCTTTAAGATGTGCATCCTGTAGCTGTCGATATTCGAGTTCTCTTTCTAACGGGATGGCATTTACATAAGCACTTATTCTACTTAGAGCATCTACATGCAGCATTTTTCGACCTGCCCGATGTGCTACTTGAAATCGGTAATTTTGCAGGCGTAATATCCACCGCGCAATGCGTAGATTTAAGTGCGCTTTGTTGACAGCGTATACCAGAGCATGGCAGTCTGTAACTACGGTAAATGATAGACCATATAGATAAATATGAAATCTTTCAGAAGCTTTTACAACTGCTAACATTTCTAATTCGAAGCTATGATAGTTGGCCTCAGATTTATTTGTTGCTTGACTATAATATGCGACTGGCGCCCAAGTGCCGGAAATCTGCATCAGTATCGCGGCTAAAGCCACCGCACTTGCGTCGGTGTGTAATTCCGTTTGCAATTGAGGGTTATATAAGCGCAAAACGGGGTAGGAAATTAATTCGCGTTTAAGTAGCTCAAACGCGCTACGACATTCTTTGTTGAAATCGAACTTAACATTTTTGTGTAGTAACATTTGCAGAGGTCTTGCCTTGCTAGCATACTCCGGTATGAATTTACGGAAGTAATTCGTAAGGCCTAAAAACCGTTGTACTTCGATCGTTTTAGACGGGGTGGGAAATTTCTTAACCGCCTGTACGTGATGGTCACTTAATGTTATCCCGTCAGCTGATATCGTATAACCTAGATACTCTATTTTTGTCTTTAAGAAATGCATTTTTTATAATTCAATTCAAACTCGTGATTTTTGAGTATTAACATTACTTGCTTAAGAACGGCAAGGTTTTCGTCAACCGTTTTAGATGGTACCAGAATATCATCAATATAAACAATGACTTTGTCTTCTCTCAAAAGAGATTGTAAAATTTGAACCAATCTTTTTTGAAATTCAGCAGGGGATTCGCAAAAGCCAAAAGGTAATCTTGTATACTCATATTGACCGTCTGGTGTAGCGAACGAAAAATATTTCATGGTCCGGGTGCAATTTTATCTGGTGGAAGCCATCCTTAAGGTCAAGTAATGTAAATACTCTTTTATCGTTTAACCTAGAGAGGCAATCTTCTATGAGGGGGAAAGGGTATTTTTGCTTTATTACTCTGTCATTNAGGGGACGTAAATCCACGCAAAGGCGTAGCTTTCCATTCTTTTTGCGGACCGGAACCACTCGAGCACAATACGGTGAGCTACTGAATTTTATTATTCCACGTTTGAGTAAGTCGTCAGTTATTTCGCGTATCTGTAGACGCTCTGTCCAAGCGAATCGTCTGGGAGCATCTGCAAACGTTGATTCGTTCTTTACATTAATTGTAACGAGATATTCTTCTTGATCGCTTTTTTCTATCGGAGATTGATCAACTTCATTTATTAAATTGATTAATTTATTTTTAACTTGATCACCAAAATCTATTTCAATATCCGAAGGGTTGAAGCCGATTTTGTTGTCAATTTTATCAATTACGTCAGCTGAGGCAACTTCCGATAACAATTGTAACCTAGTATTCAAGTCATTATTTACAGGTTTATAAATCATGGTAATCTGATTAACAGCAATGAAATCGCGCCCAAGAATAATATCCGTTGGCCAATGATCATTTTCAATAACTTGTAAGTCTACGTGAGTTACCAAGTTTTTCAGTAAATCTAATTTTAACGTCGAGTGCACTGAGCCCAGGACTGTAATCGGCGCGTTATTCACGGCTGTATATGAACTTGTTGAAAGTCTATTAATATTCACGTTCTTATCTATCGCTTTATAAACGGAAGATTTTATAAACGAAACGGGGCTTCCTGTGTCAATTAAGGCAAGGAGCCGGCAAGGAACATTGTTAATTGCATTTATAAAAAGTACGTAATCGCTAATTTCCAATTTCGTGTCACCTTTAATATTGACGCAAGCTATCGCATTGGATATCTCCTCCACTTCATCGACTTTTTCCTTTGCTGAAGTTTCAACGGCTGCAACGGGAAGTGATGGTCCTGTCTGAGACGAACTTTGTTCCTTCCTCTTGAGTTTGTAGCAATCGGAACGAAGATGACCTTTGGTCTTGCAGTACACACAAAATACATCTTTATTTGTCTTCTTTGGAGAACCAGGCCTAGGTGATGTATTTGTAGTTCCTCTGGTTTTGTCTAACTTGGTCGTTGGAGTGTGGATCTTCCTTGATGTGTCGGCACTCATAACTGTGATCCGATGCATTTCATTTAGAAACTGATCCACTGATTCTACTCTTAACGCTGACGCCGTGTTGCGCAAACTGAAATTATTTATTCCGTTAATCAGGAAAAGAATAGTGTCCACGTCTGGTAACTTTAACCGATGCATCAATGCCAGCTTGTCGTTCGCGTATTCCAAGAAGGATTCTTTAGATAAATTCCACCTCCGGGCTTCAACCCGTTGTATAATCAGATGATACGGCAAAGAACGTTGGAAGCGACTGATAATCGCAGACCTAAAGTTGTCCCACGACTCGTTCACCAAGCCCATCGACAAGTCAAACCACCTTCTAGCTGCCTTTGTCAGCTTGCTCGAGGCGGCCAGTAACGTTACATATTGAGACACTCCGTGAATATTCGGTATTTTTTCTACCTTGCTTATCCATAGGTCGACTTCTTCGTCTTCAGATCCCTTGAAGTCGGGAATTTGCGAGGCCAAAAGTTTTACCGCTTGAGCCGGAGGAAGTGCTGACAGTGTAGGGCTCCTTGTATGATCCGTTGTTAAAATATTTAGTCGAGGTGGCTCATCGTGAGTTACTGACGGACCAGGGGGAGTCCTCATTGTACAGTTGAGAGCCACTAAATAATTCAAAGTTTCTTGGTGCAACCTCATTTGCTCCTGTTGTTGTCTGAGGTTCACCGTCAAAGTTTCTAAAATTTTGACTATTGCGTTGTCGGACTGAGGAGGTTGAACCGAACCAAGAGCTGCTAGATTTGCATCCGACGCACCACCACTTAACGCACGGTTATCACCTGCAGCCGATATTTTTGTACTCAGAAAACGTGCTTCACCAGCCTGCTTTTCACACACCATTTGTTGACCGGTATTGTCGGAGTTTACGAAATCACTCGGCATATGCCTCTCAAAGTGAGCCATCAAGGCGTCAATGCATTTAGCTCTCGTGTTTTGAGAAGGTAGTTCATATTTGGTTAGTTCTTCTTTTAGTTCATTGAACGTTAAACGTTCAAGTTGTTGACGATCCATGATAACAGGCAAAAACGGAAGAGAGAAAACAAAAGCGAGAGGACCGCGTTACCGATTTTCAAAATGGCGGAGCCGACGCTTCTCCGATTCCAAAATGGCTTGACTCGGCCGTGAACGATACTGCGAAAATCGCGATAGTCACTGCACTACACTATCACTGTGATGAAGTGTACAATGTTCAACGAGAGATATGCCTATGTGTGTCACTCAAAATCTCACAATCTTCTATAGATCCAAGAAATCCATCCCACTTCTGAGCTGTAAGATATGATTGCGGTTAGGAACGCTTCTTTGATATGTATGCGTTAGTGTGTGTGAATGTTGGCTGAATGGGTTTGTACGAATGGCCAAGAGTGAATGTCCTAGGCGACAGCAGAGGAGTCTTCTTTTGACGAGGAATCCTGACGTCGAGAGTATTAATCGCTTCAGCAAGATTAGACCTCTCTAACGTAGAGGAACGAAGCTGTCAGCCACAGGTGTAGAGAGCGTGTGGGGAAGAGTGAGGGTAAAACACTTAATAAAGAACACTTTGAACTTTTATTGAGTAACACTTTCACAAAAACATGACCGCGAGACTTTTACGCCACGAGCCAGATCGCAACTGCCTCTTTCACATCGTCTCTCAACTCGCCCAAAAGACGCCCTCAAAAACACTTGCCTGTCGACAATTCCCGCTTCTTTTTCTCGTCCGAACAAGTTTACCAACCGTCCCTTCGTTTCCATGGCCGTCCGCGTTCGCCTCTCAGCGCGCATGCTCAATGCATGGGCCTTCGGGTCGACTATAGCTGTGTTCCAGAATTGCTGCCAGCACGCTGCCAGTGCTAAAATTGTATAATATATGTGACGTAAACTATAGATCTTTAACGCTGGTAGTGAATTTTGGAACACAGCCTATGTCGCCACATTGCACATAGACGTCAGAAAGAGCGCCATCTTACCACGCGTTAAACGACTAAACCTTACACCTGTGTGAGAGCAACAGGTTTAACCTGTTTGACTTGGCTTGCCAACTTACTCGGGAGATGACAGAGGTGGAACCTTACGTCCTGCCTGGGGCATTATTCTTCCTGTATTCCACTCGCTTTTTCCGCTGCAATGTGAACACTGAAATTGGGACCGCAGCTGGTACTAAGGACGACCCACAAGAATTTTTCCAAAAAGAGATATCGACATTTCACATCAATCATGTTCTTTATACAGACGGATCGAAGAGAACAGGACACAATCCTGACGATCCCTCTGACTCCAGTGTAAGCTTCTCCGTTGTTTCGGAGGGGAGCGGTGCACTTAGACACCGTTCAATTGGACACGTTGCAATTAGACACGTTGCAAATAGACACAGAATTTTAGACACGGTTCAATTAGACACGGTGCATTTGGACACGCAAGAAAATGCGCACCGTTCATTTAG
>NW_018023036.1:3846-9539 GCF_002006095.1 Pseudomyrmex gracilis | reverse complement strand
GGCGAGTAAGAGGGCAGAGAGTATTTTTGATATTTTTGAGAGAGAAAAGCAGCCAGTGGTGAGAGTGTGTGGTGTGTGAGTGGGTGGAGTGTAGTTGGAGGTAGGTGAGAGTATTGGTGGAGGCAGGGGTGAGGGGGGAAGAGTGGGAAAGGGCGTTAAAGGGTGACGGGTAGTGAGGAGGTTAGGTTGGGAAGAGGGAAAAGGCGGTGTGGATTGAGAGTGCAGAGAGTGCAGAAGGGGTGGAAGGTGTAGGTACCTAGAATTCTAGGGAATTCATAAAGGATAGGGAATTCATAAAACCTTAAGTTAATAGTGGACGGGAGGAATGGCGAAAGGATGTAGAAAAGGGGTGGAGAAGAAAGTCAGGGGGATGGAGGGGTGGAGAAAGAAGAGATCAGGCAGCGAAAGCTCTGCCTCGACGTTGGATGCGTAGGTAAAGAGGAAAAGGGATGGTGAGGAGGGGAAGGAGGGAGAAGGAGAATGGTTTTTTGCAAAAAGCAGGAAGACGGTGAGGTCACCGAAGGGGAAGGTAGAGGAAGGAAAGAAGGGGGGGAACATGAGGAAGAAAAAGAGAAAAGAGGGTTGTGGGAGGAGTTAGAGAGAACAAGGAAGGAAATGGGGGTTTATATGGAAAAGATGATAAAAATGGAGAAGGAAATGGAGGATTGGAAGAGAAGGGAAGAAGTATTGAGGAAGGAGGGGGAAAAAATGAAGAAAAGAATGAGGGAGTTGGAAAAGAAAATGGGGGAAAAGGAGTTGAGAGGGGAGAAAAAAAGTGAAGAGAAAAGGGAGGAAGGGAGGGGGAGCAGGTGGGAAGGAAGATTAAGGATGTTGGAAGAGAGCGTGGAGAAAAAAGAGAGGGAAGAAAGAAGGAGGAGGAATATGATAGTGAAAGGGGTTCCAAGGGAAAAAGGGGATTGGAAGTGGGGAGTGGAGAAACTGCTAAAGGAGATAAGAGCAGAAGTGAAAGTAAGTGAGATGAGGAGGATAAGTACAAGAAGGGAGGATAGAGGAGAAATGGTATGGGTGAGGTTGGAGAGGGAGGAGAACAAAAGGATTGTGTGGGAGAAAAAGAGGAGTTTAAAGGGGAGAAAAGTGTGGATAGAAGAAGACCTGACATGGAAAGAGAGGGAGGTAAGAAGAAGATTAGGAGTAATTGCGGCGGGGGAAAGAAGGAAGGGGAAGAGCGTATGGGTGGAAGATGATAGGATAAGAATGGAAGGGATTTGGTGGAGATGGGACGATGAGAAGGGGGTTTTGGAAAAAATGGGGAGAAGAGGGGAGCAGGTGGAGAAGGGGAAAAAGGAGGGAGAAAGATTGGGAGGGAAGGGAGGAAAAGAGGGATAGAGAAGTCGGGGGGAGATAAAGGTAATAAAGGAGGATAGGAAGAGGGGGAAGAAAGGGTAAAGGTAGCTTTTTGGAACGTGGCGGGGCTTAGGAATAAGGATAAGGGATTCTGGGGGGGGTTAAAGGGGTGGGACGTAGTGTTTTTAATGGAAACGTGGGTAGACAGAAAAGAATGGGAGGGGATTATAGGTAAGCTGCCGAAGGTATTCAGATGGGAGGTGCAATGGGCGGGAAGAAAAAATAGGAAGGGTAGGGCTATGGGAAGAATGCTGGTGGGAGTAAAGAAAGATTTGGAGTCAAGGGAGGAGAAGGGATGGGTGGGAAAGGAGGGGATAATGGTGAGAAGAGTGAGAATAAGTAGGGAGTGGTGGAGGATGGTGGGAGTATATGTAAATGGGGGGATGGGAGAAAAATTGGAGGAATTAAGGGAGTGGATGGAGGGGAGGAAAGAAAAGGTGAGAATGATAGTGGGAGGGGATTTTAATGCAAGGACAGGGGAGAAGGGGGGAGAAGTGCGGGGAGAAGGGGAAGAGGAGGAGGTGAGAAGAAGATCAAAGGATAAAAAAGTGAATGCGGAGGGAAGACTGTTGCTGGAGAGAATTGAGGAAATGGGGTGGGTAATATGGAATGGAGACATAAAAGGGGACGAAGAGGGGGAATGGACGTATACAGGGGGAAGAGGAGAGTCAGTGATAGATTATGTGATAGGAGAAGCGGAAACAAAGAAGCATGTGGAAAGGATGGAAATAGGGGAGCAGGTGGACTCGGATCATCACCCGGTGATATTATGGATAAAGGATGGAAAAAGGAAGGGGAAGGGGTATGAGGGAAAGAAAGGAGGGGGGGAAGATAGTGTGGACGGAGGAGGGGAAAAAGAAATGGATAGAGGAAATGCAGGAAGGGATGAGGGGGGAAGGAAGGGGGATGGAGGGGGATTGGGAGAATATGAAAGAGAGGGTGGAAAGGGTGCTGGGGAATGAGAAGGCACGGGGAGGGGGGAATGAGAAAAGGGGATGGTGGGATGAGGAGTGCAGGGAGGAAAAGAAAAAAGTAAGGAGGGAATTGAGAAAGTAGAGGGAGGGAAGGGGTTGTAAGGAAGGGTATAAAAAAGGAAGAAAGGATATAAGGAATTGTGTGAAAAGAAAAGGGAAGAGGAGAATAGAGCGTGGGAGGAAAGAGTGAAGAAAGCGAAAACGATGAAGCAGGTGTGGGAAGTAGTTAATAGAGAAAGAAGAAAAAGGAGGGGGGAGGTTGTGGGATGGAAGTAGGAGAATGGGAAGATTATTGTAAAAGGCAGTTGGGGGGAATAGACTGGAAGGTGGTGAGAAGCGAAAGGGTTAGGAGGGAGGAGGAGGAGGATTTGGAAAGAAAGGAAATTGTAAAAGCAATTGGAAAGTTGAGGGAAGGGAAGGCAGCAGGGGGGGATGGTATACCGGCAGAGGTGTGGAAATATGGGGGGGAATATATGAAGGATTGGGTGTGGGATATTTGTAGGAGGATCTGGGCAGGGGAGGGGTGGATTGAGGAGTGGAGCAAGGGGATAGTGGTGCCGGTGCTAAAGAAGGGGGAGGGTAATAAGGTGGAAGATTACAGGGGGGTGACACTAGCAGGGACGTTATATAAGGTGTATGCGGAGGTGTATGCGGAGAGGCTGAGGGAGGAGGTGGAGGGAAAGAAAATAATACCGGAGAACCAGGCAGGGTTCAGAAGAGGGAGGGGGACTATGGATAACATTTACGTGGTGAACTACCTGGCTAGTAGGAATCTGAGTAGGAAAGGGGGTGGGCTAATAGCACTGTTTTTAGAGTTGAGGGCGGCATTCGATACGGTGGATAGGGAGATATTAATGAGCTCGATGAGGGAAAGGGGGGTAAGGGAGGCGTTAGTGGAAAGGTGTGGGGATTTGTATAGGGAGACGAGGAATAGGGTAAGGGTGGGGGGGGAGATGGGGAAGGAATTTTGGACGAGTAGGGAAGTGAGGCAGGGGTGTCCGTTGAGTCCGTATTTGTTCAATTTGTTGACGGCGGATATGGAGGATTATTTGAGTAGAAACGAGTGGGGGGGTAAGGGTGGGGGGCAGAAGAATTTTTGTTTTGGCATATGCGGATGACGTGGTGCTTTTAGCAGAGGAAGAGTAAGGGATGAGGGGGATGATGAGAGGGTTAGAGGGATATCTGGCGAAGAAGGGTTTAGAGGTTAATGTAAAAAAGTCAAAGGTGATGAGGTTCAAGAAAGGAGGGGGAGGGAGAAAAAGGTGGAATGGTGGTGGAGGGGAGAGAGGTTAGAAGAGGTAAAGGAGTTCAGATACTTGGGGTATGTGTTTCAGAGGAATGGGGGGAGGGAGGCACAGATAAAGGAAAGGGTGAGAAAGGGGGCGGCGATAATGGGTCAGGTATGGGGGATAGGGAAGAGAAGGTACGGTGGGGATTGGAGCAGGAGGATGTGGTTGTTTGATGCGTTGGTTTGGTCAGTGGTTGGGTATGGGGTGGAGATATGGGGATGGAGGGAATGGGAGGAGGTGGAGAAGCTACAGAATAGATATGTGAGGTGATTATTGGGAGTGGAGTGGAGGACTCCAGGGTACATGGTGAGAGAAGAGGTACAGAGGGATTTATTGAGGGGAAGGGCGGGGAAAAGGTCATGGAGGTTTGAGGAAAGGTTAGAAAGGGGAGAAGGGAGCGAGTTAGCAGGGATATGTCTGAAGGAGATAAGGGATAGGGAGAGAAAGGGGGAGGTGTTGTCAGAGTGGGAGAACGAGAGGATAAGGTATTATGAGGAAAGAGGGGTAGGATTAGAGGAGTTGAGAGAAAGAAGGGGACCGGGAGAATGGAGAGCGCAGGTGCTGATTGAGGAAGAGAGGAGGTTGCAGAGGGAGGAGAGATGGAAGAAAATTGGGAATTCGAGGTACAATAGGTGGTATGGGAGGATAAAGAAGGAAGGGGTACCGGGGTACTTAAAAAAGGGATGGGGAGAGAGCAGGTGTCAGAGAATGGCGAGGTTTAGACTGGGGAACGAGATGAGGGAAGGGAGGTACTGGGAAGGGGAAGGGGAAAGGTTGTGTAGGATGTGTGGATTGGCGGAAGAGGGGTGGAGGCATGTGTGGGAGGATTGTGGAGTATGGGGGGCGGAAGGGAATTGGGAAGACATGATTGAGGTGGTGTTGGGAGAGGAGGGGAGGGAGAGGAATGGTTAAGAAAGCTGGAGGAGTATAGGGGGAGGGGGGAAGGGGGGGTCGGATGAGAAGGGATGGGTGTGTGGATGAATGGAAGAAATTGTGTGAATGGGTAAATGTGAAAAGTGAGAGTGATCCAGTGGCTGTAAGGTGGTTTAGAGTTGGCTGCCGGAAGGGGGGGTCCAAGTAGAGTAGGGTTGCGAGGTGTGTGTGTAGTTTAGGTATTTTAGTATGTAAGTTAGTTGTAAGGATAGTTTTTAAGGATTTTGTGTAAGGAGTTATAACCCCGAGGGGAATCAATAAAATATCTATCTATCTATCTATCTATCTACTTAGACACCGTAATAATGCGCACCGTTTACTTAGACACCGTAATAATGCGCACCGTTTACTTAGACACCGTAATAATGCGCACCGTTCACTTAGACACCGTAATAATGCGCAACGTTCACTTAGACACCGTAATAATGCGCACCGTTCAATTGAACACCGTTCACTTGCGCACCGTTCGTTTGTACACAGAAAGATGCGCACCGTTCATTTAGACACCGTTCACTTGCGCACCGTTCGTTTGCACACAGAAAGATGCTCACCGTTCATTTAGACACCGTAATAATGCGCACCGTAATAATGCACACCGTTCACTTAGACACCGTTTATTTAGACACTGTTTATTTGAACACAAATAGACAATGAAAAGTGAAAATATATGATAGTAGTAACACAGGTTAGGTTAAATTAGGTTAGATTTTTTTCGGGGAGGGTGTGCAGGGGGAGGGGCGGAGCCCTTCCCCCGCTCACACATGTACAATAAAATGTATTGCAAACACAATTTTTACTTCTTAAATATCTGTATTAAGAAGTCTCTTTGTGTCCAAATAAACGGTGTCTAAATGAACGGTGTCCAAGTGAACGGTGCGCATTATTACGGTGCGCATTATTACAGTGTGCATTATTACGGTGCGCATTATTACGGTGCGCATTATTACGGTGTCTAAATGAACGGTGCGCATTATTACGGTGTCTAAGTGAACGTTGCGCATTATTACGGTGTCTAAGTGAACGGTGCGCATTATTACGGTGTCTAAGTGAACGGTGCGCATTATTACGGTGTCTAAGTAAACGGTGCGCATTATTACGGTGTCTAAGTAAACGGTGCGCATTATTACGGTGT
>NW_018023036.1:0-2901 GCF_002006095.1 Pseudomyrmex gracilis | reverse complement strand
AGGGCGGATACATTGAGTAAAATGTCTCAGAAAAGATCCCTTAACCCAGCTATAAAGCAGTCTATTTATGTTTTTTCATATTTTCTGTAATAAACAACTTTTTCGAGAAAAAAATTTTTGTCCGGATTTAAGTGGCGGACCCTGTATATAAATCTTATTGTATCCACAACCTATCAACTATTTTTGACGCCGAGGCTGAGGGAATCTTCTACGCCGTCAACTGTATACAATCCCAACATCTTCCTGCTTGTGCAATTGCTACCGACTCTCTCAGCGTGTTGAGATGCCTCGAATCAGCAGACCCGCATGGTCTATACCCAGCAATAATATATAGAATTAAACAGGCCGTCCGAACATTATTATTAGAGCACAATATACACATAACATTTCTATGGGTCTCGAGCCACAAAGGCATCCTGGGGAATGAAATTGCGGATGAATATGCAAAGCGAGCTCTGTCTGAACCTGAACCGGGATTTGAACAAAAATGCCCGGTCCGCTCCTTTTTCCCCTCTTTAAAACTACGCTCACTTTTGGCAGCGCGACGTCTCTTCCTGGAGGAGGCTCGCCATAAAGGCAGCCGGTATTTTACCTTCAAAAAAGCAGTCCTAGACCATCCATGGTGGGTTAAAACCAAACACAAACTATCACGTGAACTTATCACATTTATAACGCGCCTCCGAACCTTTCATACCAAAGTTAGCGTACATTTATTTGGGAAAAATATACTAGACTCTCCGCTATACCAATGTGGCCTGGCGGAGCAGGATGTCGACCATCTATTTTTCCACTGCCCTTCACAACAAGGGACATCGGACAAGCTCCTAATAGACTTATTCCACTGCGGTTTTAGTCCGCCTATTAGCATTGCGGACGTTGCTTTTTCAGATAACATACGAGCAATGCATGTACTGTTATACTTCGCAAAATCCAATAATATCATCCTTTAATAATTCACCAGTTATCCATTCCATATCAATCCTACACGATTAGAACACCCATGCGTGCAGTAAATAATTTGCAAAGCCTTACTCCAATATAATACCAGGTGTGTAAATATGAAACCGGAATTTACCAATAGATGGCAATAGCAGTTAATGTAGTTGCCGTCAGACAACGCCATTGCGCCATTTCCTTGTTCTGACATCTGGCAAAGATTTTACATTTTCCACAATACAAGTTTCATACAACAGTACAGTTTGTAATAGCGTTGAAAATGTCGAATTTTGTGCCTGGAAACTACGATTTGCGGACAGCATTGATTTTCTGTTACCATTTAGAGAAAACTGCTGCAGAATCGCATCGAATGCTTGTCGAAGCTTATGGTGAGCATGCTCTTAGTAAATCACAGTGCTTTGAGTGGTTTAAAAAATTCAAAAGTGGCAATTTTGACGTGAGAAACGAAGAACGTGGAAAACCACCAAAAAAGTTTGAAGACAGCGAATTGCAAGCATTGTTGGATGAGAATGACGCTCAAACTCAACAACAACTCGCGGATCAATTGAATGTGACACGAGAAGTGTCTCCATACGTTTAAAAGCCATGGGAAAGATCCAGAAGATAGGAAAATGGGTTCCACATGAACTGAATGAAAGACAGCAGAAAAACCGGAAAACCACTTGCGAAATGCTGCTCGCCAGGTACAGAAAAAAGTCATTTCTCCATCGAATTGTGACTGGCGATAAAAAGTGGATATATTTTGAGAATTTTAAGCGTAAAAGATCATGGGTAACTCTAGGCGAAGCAGCGACATCGACTGCAAGGCCAAATCGCTATTGACGGAAGACAATGCTCTGTGTTTGGTGGGATCAGAAAGGTGTGATCTATTATGAGCTGCTAAAACCTGGCGAAACCGTTAACACTGAACGCTACCGTCACCAAATGATCAATTTGAATCGAGCTTTGTGTCAAAAACAACCGGAATATTAAAACAGGCAACACAAAGTGATTTTGCTTTATGATAATGCACCATCACACACAGCAAAACCGGTCAAGAAAACGATTGAGACATTTGGTTGGGAAATATTTTTGCATGCGGCTTACTCACCAGACTTGGCTCCGTCCGATTACCACCTGTTTGCATTGATGGGACACGCACTTGCTCAGCAGCGCTTCACTTTTTACAAAGATGTGCGAAAATGGCTAGATGGCTGGTTTAGCTCAAAAGAACAACAATTTTTTTGGCGTGGTATCCACAAATTGTCAAACAGGTAAGAAAAATGTATAGCTAGCGATGGGCAATACTTTGAATAAAATATTCTTTATCATTTTTATACAATAAACGTGTATTTTTTATAAAAAAATTCTGGTTTCATATTTACACACCTGGTACACAAACATACATCTAAACTCCAATCACAAATCTTTCCAATTACGGAGCAATTTAGCCAGCGAGTGGCGTATGGACTAACCCTCAGGGGGCCCAAGAGCCATAAGTGCACCAAGACCAAGACCTAACAGAGATGCCAGATTCTGAACACTTGGTAGCATGCGGTAGCAGCTAGACCCGTGCGCCGTTTTATTTTATATCGGCGGCGGCGTTTGAGGTAAATTAGTGTGGCGGCGGCGGCGTAACACGGCGGCGCAAGAGTCTAGATTGTAGGTATTAAGGTCTATCTACATAAAACGCAGACGCAGGTCGCAGTGTGACCGGAGATGCACTCGGGTGCAGCCCGGCCTGTTCTTTTTGTTAAGGTTTTTATCACGGTCGCCAGTCGGTTTTGACTTCTATCCCCGACAAGTTTAAATGTTAATTACTTACTTNTATCACCTGTTTTGTCACGTTGTTCACACACTACTTTCAAACGTTCGATTCAGCCGCTCGCGCTTGTCTGGCTCATCACCCAAAATTTGCCTTCGGTAATTCGGTTATAAGGGCCTCGTCTTCATGCTACTTACCGA
>NW_018023035.1:11561-15772 GCF_002006095.1 Pseudomyrmex gracilis | reverse complement strand
CTCTCTCTCTCTCTCTCTCTCTCTCTCTCTCTCTCTCTCTCTCCTCTCTCCTCTCTCCTCTCTCCTCTCTCTCTTTCCTCTCTCGCGAGTAGCGAAGATGTGTCACACATCGTTCCGTAAAAATTATAAGTTTTTAGTGAGTAAGTAATCAGGGAGAGTGGTAAAAAGTGGTTTAACTTATAGAGCCATAGAAAGTGAGTAATTATGAGTATTATTTAGCAAGGATATGCTCAATTGTGGCTGTGAGAAATGCATTTCTTGTTCGAGACATCAAAGTCTTGCAAGACAGATAGACATTTTACGTGGATACAAGAGTGCTGACGTGTATAAGTGGATCACAGGTGAATGATCGCTTACGCTGATATTAACGATTTCGGTCCGTAATTATCGGCATGGACGATGAATATGCAGAATACCGATGTTTGGCATGTAAGAAGGCAATAAAAAACAAAGTTGTTAAGTACAGGTCTTGTGTCAAACATTTTTACCATCCGGGATGTGTATGTAAACATAGAGTTTATGATAGAAACCGGGAATTAGTGCCATATGCTGGTCCATTTGAAGACTTTTTCGTTGAAAACGATCAAGAAGCAAATATGAAGAAAGCACCGACGACGGCAGGGAGCAGCAGGGATAGGACAGGTTCTACAGGATCTAAAGGTTCTGCGGGCACCGAGTAGTGGAAATAAATCATCAGGAATGAGTGGATCGATTGGCATTGATGGAAAAATAGATTATCTAAGAAGAACTGTGAAAGAAATCAAAGATGAAACACTCTAGAAGAAAGGACTCAAAATGATGATTAAAGAGATAGTTCGAGAGGAATTGGGAAACGTTAAACAAGAACTGGAAAATCTAAGAAGACTGATACAGAGAGTAGTGCCCGAACCAGCGTCAGGAACGCAAAGAAGCTACAGTGAAGCAGTTAAAGAAGTGAAGAGAGATAATATTATAATAGTGACACTAAAATTGGAACAGGAGAGTGAAACTATAAAAAAGCTAATAAAAGAAAAAGTGGATATTAAGAACATGGCAATAGGAGTAACGAAATTAAGAAAAGGAAACAAGGGAACTGTAATAATGGGATGTGAAACTGGAGAGGAAGTAAAAAACTTGAAGGAGACAGTTCAAGCTAAACTAGGAGAAAATTATAAAGTAGTGGAATCACCACAATCAAAGCCAAAATTAAAAATTATTAATGTAGAGATAGAAGAGATAAATTTAAATGATGATAAATTTATATCTACGATAAAAAGGCAGAATAAAATGGATGCAATGAATATGCAAATAGTGAAGAAAATAATTAAAGAAAAGAAAAATAATAACACCTAGTCTAAAAAACGAGAAAATGAAGTTGGATCAATAATATTAAAAACAGATGATGAAACACACGAGTTGAAGAAAACTAAACTAAATTTTTAAGAAAACTAAACTAAATATAGGATGGAAGTAATGTTCTGTATTTAATCATGTTAGTGTTAAAAGATGTTTTAAATGCTGGGGTTATTATCACGTAGCTAAAAACTGTGTGAGAGATGAGACATGTCACAAATGTGCAGGAAATCACAATTCGATTGACTAGCGATAAAGAAGAAATGTGTAAATTGTATGTTCAAAATTCGAACATACAACCTGAAAATAAAAGACGAGCACGACGCTCTTAGTATGGAGTGTCCAACTTTTAAGAGGGCATTACAAGAAGAGAAGAGGAGAGCTGGCTGGAAGGACACTAAATAGCAACTACAGGAAGATGTGCAACTAATGCTATATACAAATGCGCAAAGTTTAATGGCGCATAATGATGAGATACAGCATCAGATTTTGAAGAAAATAAATCCTACATTCTTAGCACTGTCGGAAACTAGATTGACTGATGAGATTGAAGATAGTGAAGTGAGCGTTCAGGGTTATAGTATAGTTACGTGTAATACTGAGAACAGAAATACAGGGGTTGTTTTATATATATAAGGGATATATAAGGGACGATGTTAAATATGAAATAGTATTAGCAAAACCGTTAAAATTGAACTGTTGATGTGTAGCAGTAGAAGTAAAAGAAAAATTGTGTAAAAAGGTGATTATGGTAGTATATCACTCATCAAGCGCGTCGCATAGTGACTTTATGAGATTTCTGAAAAATATAGTAGAAGAGTTAACAATAAAAGAAGAATGTATAGTAATTGGTGACTTTAATATAGATCTTATGATATATTCCTTTTATGCAAAGAAGCTGCAAACGACAATGCTGAGCTTAGATATGAAACAATACGTTAATAAACCGACAAGAATCACGAAAGACAGTCAGACAATCATTGATTTAATTTTTGCTAATAATGATAGTTTAGAAGTACAGGTAATTTACGAACCTAAAATTACGGATCATGCATGGCTTCAAGTTAAATTTGGTGCTAAGATAAGTGAAAATAACTATAGAGAATTTAGCGCTATAAGCTTTAAGGAATTTGATGTAAATGAATTTACCAGATTAGTGGAAAATAAATTGCATAAAAGACAAGATATAAATGTCAGTATGAGAGCGACACAGCTTGTTGACAGTATAGTGAAGCGTTAGATATAGTGGCGCCAATAAAAAAATTTAGAATTCCGAAGGAGAAGGAAAAAGTGGTTTTCAGATGAAATAAGAAGCAGCTGATAGAAGGGATTAAGCATACAAGAAAGCAGTTTATGAAACTAGTGAGCAGAATTGGTTGCAATTTAAAACTGAAAGGAATACAGTTGTAAAATTAATTAGAGATAAAAAAGAGATTATTATGAAAATATGATAGATCTCAATAAGGAAAATTCTACGACTATGTGGAAAACCTTGAAAGAAATACTTAAAGGTGAGCCAGTAGGAACAAAGATAGTAGAAAGTATAGATTTTGAAATCTTAGATAATACTGATGAGCCGAATGTAGCCGATAAATTTAATTTATACTAGTATTATATAGTATACTAGTATACTAATATATAGTATACTAGTATTATATAGTACAATCTATAAATGTAGGTAGGTAGGTCCAACGGTACAAGTAAAAAAATTATTTATGTTATCGAGAACAAAGGAATTATAGAAAATTTCGAGATGATAGGGCTAGACGAGTTAGAGAAAATTGGTATGGGATTATCAAAACAGAAAGATACGGATGAAGGGATAACTAGTGATGTATTAAAAGCAGCTTTTTGCGTAATAAAAGAGGAGTTTGCAGATATAACAAATAGTTCTTTGAGAGTTGGTTGCTGTCCGAAAGGATTGATAACTTCGACGATAGTGCCGATACCAAAAATAGATAAAGCGAAAAAAGCAAGTGAATACAGACTTAGTACTATATTACCACTATTTGAAAAAGTGTTAGAATTAGTAGTAAAAGCACAGCTTGAAATGTATCTGGAAAGTAATGCTATTATTACAGAGCATCAGTCGGGGTTCAGAAAACAGCCCGGTAAAAAATTTTTCATATATACTTATACACAAATTAGAATTATTATATCTAATTATCCAAATTTATATGTGTGCCGAATATGTCCATACAATTTTATACACAGAGAATTTCTTTTTTTAAGAGAATGGCTTCAGAGATATGTCATATCAAATTACAAACTAACTCTATTAGTATCATGTTAGATACAAAAAATAATATAAAACTATATTTTTAAAAAATTTTTGATATATAATCATATATACTTATACACAAATTAAAATTATTATATCTAATTATACAAATTTATGTGTGTGTGTGTGTGTGTGTGTGCCGAATATGTCCATATAATTTTATACATGGAAAATTTGGTACCGGAAGTATTTGTGCGAAACAACGATTCAAACTGTCATTGACGAATGGAAACTAGTAGTAAGTGAGGGACAAATGGTGGGAGTAATTTTTATAGACTTTAAAAAAGCGTTCGAGACAATAGATAGAGAAAGATTATTAGGGAAATTGTATCAGTATGGAATTAGAGGAGTAGTCTTAGAATGGCTCAAATCGTATCTAAGCAATAGGAAACAGCAAGTGCGATTTAATCATAAGTGGTCTAGATTACTAACAACAGAATATGGAGTACCACAGGGATTAGTACTGGGACTTTTGTTATTTATAGTATATATAAAAAAATGATATAATCAAAATCTGTCCAGAGGACAGATGCAGTATAAAAATGTTTGCTAATGACACCTTAATATACGTGTGTGTGTGTCTGTGTGTGTGTCTGTG
>NW_018023035.1:4112-11020 GCF_002006095.1 Pseudomyrmex gracilis | reverse complement strand
GTGTGCGCGTGCGCGTGCGCGTGCGCGTGCGTGTGCGTGTGTGTGTGTGTGTGTGTGTGTGTGTGTGTGTGTGGACGGTATTGAGATAGAGCGCGTAGAAACAATGAAATATCTAGGTATAATTATTGATGACAAACTAAGATTTAAAGCTCATTGTGATTATATGCTAAAGAAAATAGGTAGAAAACGAGTTTTTTAAATAGAATAGGCAATTTTATATCAACGTACACTAGATGTATTATATACAAAACAATCATAGCGCCGCACTTTGAGTATTGCGCGACGCTATTACTAGATATGGGTGAAACACAGCTAAGTCAGTAGCAGATTGCACAAAATCGGGCTATGAGTAATATTACAGTGTGATAGGTATACCAAAGTAGAATGTATGCGGGATGCACTGCAATTTATGTCTATAAAACAACGATTATATTATAATGTTTGTATATTTACTTTTAAAATCTTAAAGAAACATGTTACCATTAAGAGATAGGTTAGAAATAATAGAAAGTGAAAGAGAAACGAGGCAAATTGGAGACATTAAAATAAAATTCAGAAAAACAAGAAGCGCGCACAAAAAAGAATGTTTTATGAAGGGATAAAAATGTACAATGCCTTACCAGCGGAAATGAAAAGTAAAGAAAAATTTGTATCATTTAAAAGAATGTTAAAAATATGGTATAGCAAATGTTTGTTAAAACTGTATTTAAAATAGCTGAGAAAGGTAAATAAAAATAAATCATCAATCTCTGTCTGTCTCTCTCTGTCTCTCTGCCTTTCTGTCTCTCTCACTCTCACTCTTCCTCTGTCTCTCTTTTTCTGTCTCTGTCTTTCTCTGTCTCTCATTACATATTACAATTCTTTTCCTTTTTTTTCGTTTAACGCGCTCATCTCTTAGAAGCATTAGGAACATGCACACATTCGTGACTTTCCTAAAAGTCTAGCAATGACTACGTTTTTTAACGTGAATTTCAATATTTTGTTTGGATTATCTTCAAATATCTCCGTCCAGAAGCCACAGACCAAAACAAAGCAAGAATACTTTTTTCTTTATTTTTTCAACGCGAATCGAACGAGACTAAAAAAAATTGATCGGTTTATTTGTTATTAAAAAATTATTGATTAAATATCTTCTCTTTATTGAAATGCCTGATTTTCAATATAAATGCGTACAATAGACACGGTGTATTCGCGCAGTTCGAGCGCCATTTCGTTGCTCGTGAACTTAGCGCGAGGCACTACCGTGCCTCTTGATAGATTTTAAAGTACTGCTATTAACCGAATACGACTATTTTATGGTGTTATATTAATTTTAAAACTAACATTAAAATTGGTTAGTAAGAGCTAAACGCTGGATGTTTGTGTGAAACGAATATTTAAATATATATGTATATTACTTCACAGTGTAAATTTTTACAACTGAATTTTTGAATTGAAAATTCAATTCCTTAATTTATATAGGATGCTGAATGTGTATCACATATATGAGAAGTGCCTGTTACCTCTCTATCTAACTTTAAAAATTGAATTTTTAATTCAAAATTTCAGTTGTAAAAATGTACACTGAAATAATATAAATACATATATATTTATATTTGTTTTGCACGAATACTTAATTTTTATTACTCTTATTTTTCTTATATTTTTTATTTTTTATTATTCTTATTTTGTATTCTTATTTTACTTACTTATTTTTTCGTTTATATTAATAATTTCTTTCATTGAGGTACCGCGCGTAACAACCGCAAATGTATGAAACGCAAATTTTTGTTTGCGTGATGCTGGCTCATTCGTGGATCTTTATTAATTAATAACTTGTTAAATATAACCTTTTCTACTAAGGAGCGGTAATACTAGACAGTTTTAGTAAGTTCGAATAAATATATGTTATACGTCTGTAATAATGTTTTTAAAACATTCATATTTTGTGCAGTTGTTTGGATTGAATAAATATATTGCTTTCAATGAATATTGTCTGCTGTTTGGAAATCTCTCTATCGTTCACATTTTCGTTCCGTGTATGAGGCACTACTGTGCTTGTTGATCATATCACTGTAATAAAATCATTTACGTGTTTCAAATATTTTAAGGCCTGTGTTTGTAAGTTTATTTTGTAACTCTATAATGCTAGTTACCATTGTCGCTATTAATTTTTACGCAGATAATTCGTATCACAAAATAGTTGCATAACGACAGTATTTTTGTCCAAACAAAAGTAGTAGTTTTTAATAAGTTCCATAAATATATCTACTGAATATTTACTTTCATAATTATAAACTGAAGTTTAGAGTTTTACACTTTCCATCGAAATAAACTAGTTTTTTCCTGCTATTATTGATTTTCACGAAAATACAAATTGATAAAGTCCTCTTAAAACTTTCTTTTTGATTTTTACATATACACAATTTAAATCATTTTTTAATATTTAGCTAAAACAATTGCACGTATAACTGAATATTTACTTTCATAATTATAAACTGAAGTTTAGAGTTTTACACTTTCCATCGAAATAAACTAGTTTTTTCCTGCTATTATTGATTTTCACGAAAATACAAATTGATAAAGTCCTCTTAAAACTTTCTTTTTGATTTTTACATATACACAATTTAAATCATTTTTTAATATTTAGCTAAAACAATTGCACGTATAACTTCTCTAGTGTATAATATTATATTTGTTTTTTTAACTAAACTACAACTGCTTTTCAGAGAAAGACCTTCAATGGCTTTAGTTCTTTGGGAACCACCAAGTAAACATCTGCGCATTTTACCAACAAGAGATACTCCAACTCCAATTCCAAATACACCGGACAACAACAACAATAACAATAACAACAGTGATGCTACTCTTGATTTGAATACTTTATCATCTACTATCTTGTCAACATACGAGCCAATGGAATTGTGAAAATTTTTTTTAATTTTTTTCCACAGTACTATATTATCTTCATATATATATAAAAATAAGGAAAATATAAATATTGTATTTCTAGGGAAAAAACATTTTAATACATAGTATAGATAGATATTTTATTGGTTTCCCTTGTGATTATAATTATAATTATCTTATATATATACTTGCTTAAGAACGAACTTAGTATTATTTTCACTACTACTTAAACTCCTAAGCTACCTCATTTATATATCTATATTTGTTCTATATTCGTTCTTCTCTCTAATCGTTCTTTTCTGTTCAAACATCATTTCTATTTTTTTTTAAATTACATAATAGCTTTTTTCCTTTCCCTTCTCTTTCCTCATATTTTTTATTTCCTGCAATTTTCTCAACCAATTTTTGCCTTTTTTCTTTTAATAGTATTTCTATCATATGATTTGGTTTGGTGCACGAAGTAAGAGCTTCAATGGTTTTGCTTTAATGAAACCATTGAAGGTTTTACTTCGTGCAGCAAACCAAACCATATGATAGAAATACTATTAAAAGAAAAAGAAGGCAGAAATTGGTTGAGAAATTTGCGTTATTGCGTCAATCTATCTTTGTTTTACATCTAATGAGCAATAAAGATAGAATGCAACAGCGCTGATAGCGCGATCTTCGAATGTAGTCAATGTTATCTAGGTGACGTCACATGTGGACAAAGCAAAGACCGCGTTTAGCCAAACAATTGCTGAATTGTCGTCTTCTTAACACTTCACGTTGATTTGTTAGATCTCAAAGGAAGAGCCAATCACGTTCGATTGCTACAAGCAGCTTGGTCTTTTGAGGGTCAATTCTGGGTGCTTTTCAACTACGTACACAGGCGACATTGTGTAACACAGTGTCCATTAGTGTGAGTGAGACACACTGATATGCTCTTTCTTACACTAATGGACACAGTGTTACACAGTGTCGTCTGTGTACGTAGTTGGAAAGCACCCTCTGTATCCATGCGATGTAGTGAAAGTTACAAAAGTGAGCAAATTTACTAGGTGTTGACCAATAAGATTATAAATATTTTAGTAAATTCGCTCACTTTTGTAATTTTTACTACACTGCGTAAAGATACTTTTTCATACTGTCGCTCGTCGCTCATTTTTAGCGGCAAAATGATCACGTGACTGAGTATATCGCTCATGAAAACAAAAGTAGCGACAGAATACAGTGATTTATTATTAATATAATCTAATAAGTAAAATTAAATGTCAAGTTTGAGAAAAAGAGCTTGATTACAAGAAGGAGAGTTGGTTATATCTCTTGGAGGTTAAGTCAAAAGAGGTGAAAAAAATTCGAAATGTCCTACGAAGAAAAATATGCAGAATGGATTTCCGAACCCAGCAAACAATTTCTGTTTTTGACAATTTCGGCGCAGACCTTGGTAACAGAAACTGTTTGCAGAAATGCTACAATACGGAAACACTGCCAAAATTGTTAGCATACAGAAAGAAGAAACGCAACAACTCTGTTGATAATGAAATACATGAGAGTATTGCAGCCAAAACGATTCCATATATGTCAGTGAAATTAACAACAAATAGATGGTCAATTGCAAGCAGATCTGCTTCTAGCAATACTGTGATCAAACAGTCCGCAAAATTGTACCAGAAATCTGTTTACGACAAAAGTCGGGTCGATCTGTTAAACGCATTGACGACAGATTGCCACCAAACGCCAAGCAGGTCTTCGTGTATACGTGCGGACTGTTTGCAATTTGGCGCCAACAGACAATGACCAAACCTATTCCGGATTTTGGCTTTACTTTGGCGATAATTAAGCTTTGCTTTGCTTGTGGCAGACTCTGTCATCATTTTGGTCGCATTTTGACATTTCACATGTTAACAGACATGGTTAACAATTCATATCCTACTAAGGACACAGATGGATATGGTTTTGTAACCAAAATGTTTGCTGGGAATGTATGAATACGTATAACATTTGGTATAGAAACGTGCAGCGTCAAATAGCAACAGCAGCGTGTGTTATGACAGTATTAGAAAAAAAGCAAAAAACAATACAATAGAAAACGCCACTAGATAAATTCAATTTTTCAAGCTCATCACAAATATGGTTTTTTTCATATGGTTTTATCCCGCTGTAATCTCACAAATGAACAATTTAAAAACTATTATCGTATGACTGCAACTCAGTTTGAGCAATTATTAGATTTAGTGGCTCCTTTAATTACAAACAGTTATTCACGAACCAATATCTGCAGCTGAACGATTATCTATTACATTAAGGTAAATATTTTTGCATTCATTATTGTTACTATTTGTCAAGATTTGTACTTTTATATTATTAAATTTGTTTTACTTGGTCTGATGCAGGTATTTAGCAGCTGGAGATATAGTGACATCAATTTCTTATCATTATCTGGTTGAAATTACAACAGTTGCCAATATCATCGGTGAAACATGTGCGGCCATTTGGAAATGTCTTCATACAACTGTGATTCCTCTAACAAAAACCCAAGAAAATTGATTGGCGATTGCTCGAGAATTCGTGGATAGCTGGAATTTCACTTATTATATTGGTGCAATTGATGGAAAACACATTAAAATTGAAGTAAGTACACTCTGTCAGTGGTGTTGAATAATAAGAAAATAAGTCAATAAAATTATAATTTTTTTTAGTGTCCACCAAATGCAGGTTCCGCATACTTTAACTACAAAAATCATCACAATATAGTCCTACTTGGCTTTGTGATGCATAATATTTATTTACATTTGTTGATATTGGAGCTTATGGTCGTCGAAGTGATGGCGGCATCTTTCGTGACTCTATCATTGGTCAAAACTTTGTCAATAAAAAGATGAATTTGCCTGATAAGAAACCACTTTCACCAGATGGACCACCTTTGCTATATGTTCTTGTTATAGATGAAGCTTTCCAGTTGATTGATTACCTATTAAGACCATATCCTAGAAAAGCCGGGTTAAACCAAGAACGATGTATCTATAACTATCGTTTAAGAGAGATGGTTTGGAGAACCATTGAAAACACACTCGGTATCATTGTGAGCCAGTGGAGAATTGTACGTCGGCCAATTAATTGTAGTGTGGATAAAACCATAACTATCGTTCAAGCCATTGTATGTTTACATAACTAGCTTCGAAAAAGTGATGTAGGTATCGATGACTATGCATCACAATCAATTGTAGATAAAGACGATGCAAATGGATTTGTTCCGGATTCTTGGCGAAGCATCATTGACAGTAGTGCATTAACCAATTTTAATAAGTGTGGCTCTAATAACGCAACTCGTGAAGCAATAGCTATTTGAAATGAATTTTGTAAATATTTTTATAGTGAAGGTGCCATACCGTGGCAGTTTGAATATTGTTAGTATAATTTTTTTAAATAAGCTTAAGCTTCAAGCTCAACATTATTATTAATTAATAAAGACTTAAGGCTCGTGAAATTTAAACCAATGAAAATTTACAAGTGAATTCGTTACATGTGTATACATATATATATATACATGTATAAGTTCTCGCTCAACACTTTGAGAACGGCTCGTAAGGCCTTATATTCATTCATTATTATTAATCTTTGGTTGTCACACTGATTTGAGTCAAATTGACCCAGTGTGACAACTACGTTCCAAAAAAGGAGATGTGACAATCAAAGGTTAATAATTTACCATCATTCATTTATGATTATGTGTCGTGTATTATGCAACAGTCTCAATATTTACAATAATATTGTGCGCACCTAAATTTATTACAATAATGATTTTATTATGATAATATAATAATAATATAATATGGTATAATATTAATAATATTAATATTATGTAATAATATAATTATTATTACATATTATTAGACAACATCTTAATAGATGTACGAAATATTGCGAGACAAACTCCAAGTGCCTCGGTGGCCTAACAGGGAAGGCGACGGCCCGGAAAGCCGGAGATTCCAGGTTCGATTCCTGGCTGAGGAGTTTTTTTCGCAATATTTTAAATCAAT
>NW_018023035.1:0-3637 GCF_002006095.1 Pseudomyrmex gracilis | reverse complement strand
ACACACATATAAGACATATTTTCCGCAAGACATCCTGCGCAACGGCTCCATAGACTGTTTATTTATTAAGTTTAATAGACTTCATGAGCCAGAGGACGATACTCATATTTAATATTAATATAATTATTATTTATTTATTATAAGTTATTCTAATTTTTTTTTATAAGTTATTATAATTTCTGCATATAGTAATCTTAAGAGTCATCCTCATTAACAATATTAAAAATCATTTGCATGACTCTTCTTCGTTTTCTTTCATCCATAGTTCTTAATCTATATCCTTGAAGCTCCAGAAAAGCAGTAATTTCATCTTGTCGCTATGGTGAAGGCGGCAATACAAGAGAAGGAATTGGTGTTGCAAGTGAGCTGGCAATTTTAGACAGTATTTCTAAACGTTTGCTTTCACTATTTTTTCTTTTTCTTCAGTTATCTGAAATGATATCATGATAGTAATAAGAATACTAATAATTGAGTCAAAATATGATGTGTTATTTTAAAGAGAATCAATCTTATTAGTTTTATTTGTAAATGTTTGTATTTCCTTACCACTAGAAGACGCTTGCGACGACTGATCATCGAGTAATTCATTAGAATCATCTGCTATTTCTAAAGTTTCATTCATCAATGTTTCAGTTCTGTAAATAATACAGAAAAAAATATTAGTTATAAACTGCTTATTACATTTATGAGTTTATAAAGCAAATTTGTCTTATATTTTTTCATAAAGAGAGAGTCTCTAATAAATTCCATGGATTCATAATGAGGCCACTTTTTTTATTTGTTAATCTGGCCGATCCACTTGGTCTGGTTTCTGCTACTAAAATACGTCTATATGTATCGACTAAATTTTTAAACTTTTTTTGGTAATAAAAAATAAATATGAAACAATAAGGTCAAATAGCGAGCAACAATTAAAGATGTAATATAATAAAAAAAAATGAAGGATCTTCTAAACGATCCGAACACCTACTCAATAGTAAAAAGAAACCCTGCCAGAAATATCGAGTCAAGCCTTTTAGAGATTCTTAAACGTTGGCATAGCAAGGGCTACATTGACAAACGAACGTTCAATTCTCTTAGATCTAATGACAAACCATTGCCAAAAGCATACGGATTACCGAAAATTCATAAAGACGGTTTCCCTCTGAGAATTATTGTCTCTTCCATTGACACCGCCTTGTATTCTTTTGCTCTTTTCTTACATAACATCATTGTTGATAGCCTTCCTCCTGTCGGCAGTAATGTCATCAATAGCTTTAAGCTGTTTTGTTCTCTTTCAAGCACGACTCTTAACGAACATGATGTTTTGATTTCGCTGGATGTTGTCTCACTATTTATTAACGTTCCTCTGAACTTGGTTATAGCGGGCCTTGAGAACAGATGGCATTACATCGAGAGAAAAACAAGCGTACCGTTAAATGAATTTTTAATCGCCATGAATTTTGTTCTTTCCTCAACCTTTTTTACTTTCGACAACGTTGTCTACAGACAAACTTTTGGCGTACCGATGGGTTCACCTTTGTCTCCCATCGTTGCGGATATTGTTTTACAAGATCTAGAATATCAAGCCCTTTTTAAAATCAAAAAACAACCTTCTTTATATTTTCGCTATGTAGATGACATTCTTCTGGCGATCCAGGCGGAGGATGTTGACGGCGTTGTCGAAAGTTTTAATTCAATTCACAATATATTACAGTTTACTTTGGAAGTGGAGGATGGCCGTTGTATTAACTTCTTGGATCTTTCTATTAACGTTGTCAATCGTTCCTTAAAGATCGATTAGTTTCACAAAAAAACGTTCTCAGGAAGATATCTCTCTTTCTTCTCACACCATCCTGTATGCCATAAAAGAGGCACGATTTTTGGTCTCATAGATAGAGCTCTCTTGCTCTCTCACCCGGACTTCCATGAAAAAAACATTCGTTTTTGCATTAATGTTTTGTTGGACAACGGCTATCCTTTAGATATTATTTTTGAAAACATAAATATTAGAATTAAAAGGCTTATTTCGGTGCTTTCTAACACAAATTATAATAAAAAAAACGGATGAAAGGAAATTTATTGTTTTTCCGTACATAAAAAATTTATCAGAATGTGTGAGACATGCTTTTAAGAATTCGGATGTCATGCTAGGCTACAAATGTTTCAATAAACTCAACAACATCATTAGAATGCATAAAGATTACACTCCTCGTGACTCTGTTTCAAACGTAGTCTACCGAATTAATTATAATGATTGCGATGCGTCTTATGTTGGCCAGACAAAGAGACAGTTGAAAACTAGAATGAGAGAACATCGTAATAATGTTTCACGTGAGGCTTCGCAGCTGTCAGTAATCTCTCAACATAGAATAGACTACGATCATGTTTTTAATTGGGAGAACATTGTGATTCTTGACCGGGAAAGAAATTTTTACAAACGACTAATCTCTGAGATGATCCATATCAAAGAACAGCCTTATGGTTTAAACTTAATTAACGATCTTGATATGTTAGATTCATCTTATTTTGATCTTTTGAATAAACTCAGTTTTTCGCGTTTTAAACGTTAACGATTTTCTCCCTTCTCTTACGTACTTGCGAGAAACTTGTTTATATATTGCTGCCTCTTGTCCTCGGCTTTAACAGTTTTGATTTTACACTCTATAGAGTAACGACGAATTCGATTGGATGCACTAGTGCGCACTGAGTGCGTCCTCTTTCAGTGTTTAGTACCAACACTGAAATATTCTACAATACATTGAAAGAAGACGCACTAAGTGCGCACTAGTGCATCCAATCGAATTTGTCGTAAGTTCTAGTGGAATATTTGTTTGTTTGTGTTTTTACTTGTGCTACATCTTGATTTTACTTACAGAATTTTTATTGGATTGACTAAGGTATGAACGCATTATAGAATGCAGAGCACACAAGTTTTCCGCCACTTATTGACTCTTCTATCTTATAATATATATATATTTTGTAATTTGCGACTGAAGATAGACTCTAGTACGAGCCGAAACGTTTCGCTTAATGTAAAATAATTTTTTGTAAAAAACACTTTTTATTATATTACATCTTTAATTGTTGCTCGCTATTTGACCTTATTGTTTCATATTTATTTTTTATTTTTATATTACGAGCGTTTATTATTGTTTATTGTTTTTTTGGTAACTTCAGCGCTTATGTTTCCATTCAGGGTTTGAACAACTTCATTCCACAGTGACTTCGTTATATTTGGAGACCGCTCTTTTAACGGTGTTGTATAATCCCACAAAGGTCTTCGCTCTCGTACTTCCAAAACTAATTGTTCTTCCTCATAATGTGAGCGCAGATGTAGACTTCGTTCTTTGCTGGGTGTCAAAGTGTTTACTGTAGCTCTTAGATTTGTAATAACGATAAAATAGATAGAAAGTAACGGTACTTTGAGTTTATTTTTTTACAAAAAAAATAATAAAATTTCTTACTTTTATTATTTAAATATTAAACCTTATATTAAACATCATTATTATTCTTATATTAAACATTATTATTAATGCTTTTTAATATTAGAAAAAGTGTAAATTATCACTGTTAACTCATACTTATCATTAATAAAAAATATAACGCAAATTGAAATGTTTTAATATTATCAATAATTGTATGTTCCAAGACTTCA
>NW_018023034.1:0-15626 GCF_002006095.1 Pseudomyrmex gracilis | reverse complement strand
AACATTGCGACTGTTTCGAAGTTATGGTAGTTTAGTACATGCGTCAAGCTATTTGAATGCCAATCGCGACATCTGCCAATGGTACTGAACGGAGGGAATATCAAATTGAAATTTGTCCGGATTTTGGCGGCGCACCCTGTATGTGTGACTCAGTCGTCCAAAGTTACTTCTATTATTTCTTTAATTACTGCTGAAGGACGAGAATAGAACCGATAGAAATATTTTATGGGAACTTCGCGGATTTCGGAGAAAGCAGGAAATTTTACCAGAATCTAGTGATCGGAGGGGAAGGTACTAACAGCATGCCGGAGGGAGTTAAAAAATTTCTTCCTAACGTCAAGAATTAATTCGTTGCTTGAAGAAGGGGAGTCGGCGACAGGAAAAGAGTTTGCGAGTAATATGAAATGTGACAATTGGCGAGGTAAGGGATCTTCTTCATCTTCAGACTGGATGTCGGATTCGGATGATTCGAGAAAGAGAGAGGGAGAATGATGAGAAGGAGGATCCGGAATTTCTCCAGGAGCTATCAGAGAATACGACGGGGATTCAAGAAAGGATAGAGACGGAGGAGGCGGTGAAGGCGCAGGAGGCGGCAAGGGAGAAAGGGGAGGCGACTGAGCCTGATGTGGAGTTGTGTGTGTATGTGTTGTGAATTTTGATGATTGCTGTTTGTTTGTTCTTTTGAGTTACTATTATTTTCGAAAATTTGTTGGTTGTCGTGGTTGGCAGCGGCTCTGCGCCGAAGGACCCGATTGCGGCGATTGCGCTTTGTTATATTCGCATTCTGAGACTTAAGATACTTCCGGGGTTCCACTTAAAATGTAATTGAATTTCATTAACTAACGCTGAATAGTTTTACGACTAACCTCCGGAACGCAGTTCAACCTACGTTGTTCAGCACTATGGAGGGCAGATAGGAAAAGAATGTCAGCAGCGGCTCAGAACGACAACCAAAGTCGTGAGTCGCTAGTCCGACAGAATCAGAAGTCAGCAGCGGCTCGGAACGACAAGCAAGGTCGTGAGTCGCTAGTCTGACAGAATCAGAAGTCAGCAGCGACTCGGAACAACAAGCAAGGTCGTGAGTCGCTAGTCTGACAGAGTCAGAAGTCAGCAGCGGCTCGGAACGACAAGCAAGGTCGTGTGTCGCTAATCTGACAAGATCGGAAATCAGCAGCGGCTCGGAACGACAAGCAAAGTCGTGAGTCGCTAGTCTGACAGAATCAAAAGTCAGCAGCGGCTCGGAACGACAAGCAAAGTCGTGAGTCGCTAATCAGAAGTAAGGAATGCCACTTCAACGCAGTTAAACATTCCGGATGATAGTCACCTCAATTGAAACAGAGGACCAAAGTTTAATAAAAGTTTAATAAAGTTAATAAGGTTTAACCTTTACGCTGCCGGAGCGTCTATATATAGACGCTGTTGAGCAGCCTATCAAAACGTGCATAAACTTCCACAAGAAGTATATATAAATACGTATAAGTACTTGTATATAGTATATGTACACACATACACTCACTCCTCCACACACACATACATACGCGCGCGCGCGCGCGCATACATATTTTGCCCCTGAATGTTACATGCTCAGTATTTTACAATTGACTAAAGACTCGGTACACATTATAATCCTATGTTTAGTTTCGATTTCTCAAAAGTAATTAAAAAAAAAAAAATTCAAACAAAATTTAAAAATGTAAAAATAAACAACAAAAAAACATGATAAAAACAAAACTAAACTAAAGAAGAACAAAAAAATGAAAAAAAAAAGATTGGAGCCACAATATCTATCTACGTCCCTGTCATTGGCGGGGTAACGTTGAAGAAGAGTCATACAGCCCTAAAAATTTACTGTACTCAAAAACTAACTTCACTATCGTTTTTAGTGACCTCATAAACCTAAAACAACGGATTTTTAAACAAAATAAAATTTTTTGATTTTCTCCGGTCCAATACGCTGCCGGAGGGTCTATATATAGACCCTACCTATGATCGCAACTTTATATAAGTTATATAAAAGATACAACCACAAAATTTGGGAATTTTCTAAGGGACATAATGCTCTTCAAATCCCGGCAGCGTAAAGGTTAATAATTAAAGTTCGATATGGAACCACCGGTTTTCTTATTGCACTAATTATCGTTACTATTATTTAGACTTACTACTTGCTGTAATTCTTTGATGGAGAGTCACTATGTCGCCTCGTCTAGAACTGCGCAATGGATAGGCTAATTCGGCTCCTGACCTGGTTGTTCTTTGGCACAACACTGGCACAATTTGTCACTAGTGCACGGTTAATAAAAACTTGCGACGTGCAGACTTTAACAAAATAAAAGGGAAGATTGCTCTGTCTTCGGCTCTAAGTTCCGGCTTTTATACTTGATTCTTCGGCCCCCAGGTACTTGGGTTTTGCCAATCAGATTTGGATTCTGAATCCCTTCTTATTATCTAGATTAAAAATCGGATCTTGATTCGCAGATCCGCACAAGCAAGAGCGCCAATGAGCGACGTCGGCCAAATCGGCCTAACTATCTTTTGTTTATAACTCGCTATCGGCTTCGCGCTATCACGTTTAATTTGCGCGACTGACCACTGACTTGGTTTTGATTTCGACTTCCCTTCCGGAGATAAGAAGATCTTTGATTTCCATCCGCCCGATTCGAGTTACTCGCCTCGGCTGCTGTGCAAAAACTTTTATCGTTCTTTGTCTTACTGCGAGTTACAAATCAAATCCGTCGGCTCATCGTGGCAATATCCAGCGTCTAAACTGATTATAATTCGTTTACTGCCACTGGCCGACTCCTCGTTCTCCATCCAGGAAGTTTAAGATTACAGTTAGTTACGATTTTTAGGACCGGCATACCGTTCCCACGTTGCAAAAAAAAGGGGACCGTGAAGTCCATGACGTAACAGCACATATATTATTATTTAGTATTTATAAACTCTAAATCTGTGTGTATTAGCCTGGGATTGGTCAATTCTTTTCCGACCTTATGAGTGCTGTGACCGGAACTGCATTTTAGTGGCAACTCGGTCTGTTCCTCTTATGAGGTTTTGTCCCCGGTCGCCAGTCGGTTTTGTCTTTACTACCGACAAGATGTTAGCATTACAAACTTACTTGATACACGATTACTCGAATCCCTTCGTCCGGACGAGCGCTGTGGCTTCAGACACATTCGAATCGGTTTTGGGCTCTTGCAAAAATTTGTGCTGCCCCGAAATGCCTTCTATGCAAAACGGCCCTAATGCTCGTCAACTATTTGATGGATACTTACCTGGTCATTCCGCGATGCGCAATACCTCTTACGAGATCCGTCAACCAGAACTGGGATCCCCACTGGGCTCTCCTCGAGTTGTCCAATCGTTTGCTGTACTGCGCTCCTAGTAACTACGCCGGCCAATCGGATGCACTCGTCCACTTTAAAGACCCAAAACTGGCGGCGTCAAAATTTTTTAATAAACATGCTACTTTTATAGTTATAAAGTGATGTTTGTATATTTATTTCCACAGACAATGCAGTACCATAGACTTATATAATAGACGGAACATTTATATGACGAAGTTGAGAACAACATTAAAGGACAGAGATAGTGCTGGAGTAGTTGTCTCTCTCTCTTACAATAAGATGGTGGGGGACCAATCACTTTAAGGTCCCCCACCACATAGACATATAAGTCTATGCTTAGACGTAAAAGGCTATTACTTTTAACTTGTGTGCTCAAGTCTATGCATGCTACATGCATGATATCACCTCTCACTATCACTCTCTTTCAATTGACTCTCGGACGTCTATCTTCATTGCTCTCGGCCACTCCCTCGGCCTGCCGCGGCCACCAATCAACTCACTGCTAGAAAAAAAGAGAATTACTCCACGACTATTTCTGTCTCTTTTAATGAAGCGTCAGCTCCTCTTACACGAATGTTCCGTCTATTATATAAGTCTATGGCTTAGTTTACATCGTGTAATTGAGATTCCGTTCTGAGACTGCGCACGAGCTACATCTCTTGTGTATCCCAGTCTTTTGTTCCTTTGTTTATTTTTTGTAAGTTGGGCAAAAAAATTTGGATTTCCTATCATAGGTAATACTTAGATCGCTGAGCGCAAAAAATATTATATAAAATCTGTCGTTCTCACGACAAAAGGCGGCTTAACGAGTTAACACCCTGTGGCTGCGTCCCCGAAGACGCCATCTTGCCCTTTTCTGAAAGCGAGTTACAAAAACTTAGTTCCGTTAAAACTTGTTCGTAAATTTAGTAGTGGTTTAAAACTTTTATTAGTGTTCTGGTGTTCTGCTTCTTGGACCTAGTGTAACGGTCACGCGAGGTGTTTACAAAATAACCAGCGAAGAAACTGACATTGACATGCTTGAGACGGGCCCCCCGTCTAAGGAGAACATAACCCCCTCTTCTGTAAGCCGAGTCCCCGCGCTCGCGGCAGTACCTGGGGGCGACCGCGGTCCTCGCCGCGTGTCTTTAGTAAACGTCCCCTCCAGCTCTCTCGCTTCTACGGATTCTAGGAGTAGGGCTTCCAAGAAAAGGGACGGCGCGAGTTTAACCCCTCCCTCCAAGCGTGTGTTTTCAACATTGTCTAACGTGCAAAGACAGTTGTTACTTAATAGGTACCATACGGACTCCAAGGGCCCGTTTATGGTTCATGTCAAAGCATGTCAGTCACAGCTTCCCCCTACGGGAGATACAAGGTCTATCAAAGGCCAAAACACAGGTAAAAACGGGACCTCGCTCAGTGCTATTGGCCTGGGCAAGAGGCTTAACCGCCTCCTCTTAAATCAGTTCATGCATGAATTTGATTTACGCGTCATTGGTAGAAATAGGTTCTCAGTCTGCTTTCCCACAGGCGGGGACGCCAACCAGTTCGTGGGGGCTTTCCGGGAGGTCACTGGTAAAGTAACTCCTAACGAACAGTGGACAGCGCATGTCCCGTCGTTTAGGGTCATGAAACAGTTTGTCTTAAAAAATGTGAATGAGGAGGAGACAGTCGAGGAGCTACTTGCCGGCCTACGCCCCCCTCCTGGGTGGGACCAGGAGTGGACTCCTCCTTTCGAGGCTGTTAGAATTACACGCAAGGAGAAGGGAAGTCCCACTTCCGCCCCAAAGTATGTGAGTACCAACCAACTCATTCTGCGGTTCCGCACCCTTGTGGTTCCTCGGTCGTGCCTGTACGTGGGGAAAAGACTCCCGTTAACACCTTATGTTTATAAGGTCAGGCGTTGTGAGTTCTGCCAGAGATTTGGTGGTCACACTGTACACTCGTGCAAACAGTCCGGAGACGACCGACGCAAGTTTTGTGAAAATTGCGGCAAGTCTGGCCACGCTAAACCAGACTGCCCTAATGTCCTTGATGAATGCATAAATTGCATCCGATCCAGGCCGGTAACACCAACCATTAAGCTTTTGAGCTCCATTGCCTTGTTTTCCAGAGGCACCGCAAAATTCATAAACTAATGGCTTACACCTTTCCTTCCGGGATGCAACTAGTCTCTATGACAGCGGAGACACTCTTTCTGGCTTGGAATCTAACTTGACCAATGTTTCTGTACCACTTTTCACGCTAGGGGAGTTTTTACCTAGAAACGGCGTCTTCTGTTTCTCTGGAACCGACAAGTCTGGTTCCCCTTTCTCACAAAGAGCGACTAAAGTTAATCCGAGGATACCCTCTCGTTTGGTTAGGTACCCCCTCACCCCTGGGAACTCAGGAAAACCTTTGTACGACCCCTCCCCTACATCTAACTTGTCTTACGCTGAGATTGCCTTCCTAAAACCTTCTCCAACTGCTCGTTTTTCACCTAGGTTGAGAGATAATAACGAAAGAATTATCTCCTCGTCTTCACCCTCAGCTAAACGATCCTCACTTAATCATTCTCTCATTGATTCAATCTCACAAAAAATATCTTCGGGCAACAATCCTTCTAAGGATGAACCCTCTTTACCATCTTCTGATAAAGAATTACTTATTTCTGCATTTCAAAAACTCAACGTCACCTCTAATACAAATATCTCGCAACTAAGTAATACTGACATGCAAAATATTGTCACGGAATTACTTAAGTACCTCTACGGTACTCTCGGTTCACAAAGCTAAACTCTCTACTATTACCTATATATTGTTTAATGAAGTCTTTTACTGTAGTCCAATGGAACTGCAGATTCTTGGTCCGCAATCTTGATGCGGCGCGTCTGCTACTCCAGGATTGCATGGCGGAGGTTGCTGTATTTTGTGAAACCTCGATGGTAGCTCCATAATCACTTTCCCAAATCATGAAATAATATCTTTCGACCGCAATCGTCGCGGGGGTGGAGTGGCCATCGCCGTTGCTAAACATATTAAATTTCGTGTTCCGGAAATTTCTCAGTTACTTGACCTCTACATAAAAAATAGCGTAGAACTACTAGCGTAGTTATAGAACTATTTCTCCCTAACTTTCAGTCTCTTTACATCTTTTCGTTATATAACCCACCTAGAGTTTCTTCAAACTATACATCACCCTCCTTCTGGCAAACTTTCTTCCAAATGAGTTCTAAATTCCAACCTGCTATAATATGTGGTGACTTCAACGGAAAAAGTCCGCTGTAGTAACAGAGAGGGAAAAAATATAGAACACGCGTTAATAAACTCTCCTTGGGTAATCCTCAACAATGGTAGTAATACGTGATCTTCTGCGGACCTCTCCAGGCGGTCCGCGATAGACCTCACTTTTGTTTCCGGCACTTTGGCCCCCCAATGCTCTTAAAAAGTATGTAAATATCGTTACAGTAGCGACCACTTCCCTGTGGTCACTTCTATCTCAGACAGATTCTCTGGCCGCATTGCATGCCGGCTCTATTACTCTGTTAAACTGGTTAATTGGAGAGAATTTCAATCTTTGTGCCAAGAAGGCGTGGATTTCCTCACTCCATTAAACACCACGGCAAATATAAATAGTACCTACATTCGGTTAATGTCTCTCATAGACGAGGCACTTCTGAATACGGGTGCTGTTCGCACAACCACCTCTAAGTCCTTTAGAAGACCCCCCACACCCTGGTGGGACGCTTCCTGCTCTGAGATCTTCTCTCGGAAGAGGGCCGTGTTTGCACAGTTTCGGTCGCATCCCAACATCAGTAACCTCGATAACTACTGTCAAGTGGCTAAAGAGGTTTCTGAAGCCTTAAGAAAAAAGAAACGTCAAGCCTTTCGGAAGTTTTGTGGCTCTCTACACGCCAATTCAGATGTTGGGTCGGTGTGGAACACAGTCAAGGCCTTTTCCAGTGCTCGCAATAAGCCCAGAGACGAAAATAACAAAAATTGTCTCGACCTGGAGGGTTTTCAGAAGGTCTTCGATAAGATTGCTTCATGTGACCCCCCTCCCCCTCAGAACCACTCCACTTTTCTTGAGTCGTTGAACCAGCTACACACCAACCTTAGCAACAAATATATGGATAGCCAAATTACTCCTGATGAGTACTATTCTGTGATAAAGTCTCTCAAAATCCGGGTCGGCCCCTGGCCCAGACTTACTCACGAACTTCATTATCACCCAATTTCCCCCGGCCCTCCATATGTACATAATCAATCTTCTTAATTTATGTATTAATGTATTCCCGACAGGTTTATCCAACTTCGTGGAAAAACTACCTCGTCCTTTTTATTCCCAAGCCTGGACGCAAGGGAGCTTATAGACCTATATCTCTAGCAAATAACCTTCTCAAAGTAATGGAGAAAGTGATGTGTCGCCGACTTGAATGGTGGATTGAAAATAACGGTATTCTCTCTCCCCACCAGTTTTGCTTTAGACAAGAGCTCTCCTGTACTGATAGTCTGTCCATGCTTGTGTCTAAAATAAAAGCGGCTAATAACTCCAGACAGGTTACTGGCCGTGTTCCTTGACATCGAGGGGGAGTTCGACAATGTCGTGCCTTCCACACTGCTGACCATGCTCCCTTCTTTCGGGGTCTTCCCCCGAATGGTAGCTTTCTTGGCCTCAGTGATTAGCCTCAGGAAGTTGGAGGGATACGCATCGGGGGTCTTTGTTCAGACCCGAAACACAGAGCGAGGGTTGCCGCAAGGCTCTGTCCTGAGTCCCATATTGTTTAATGTTTACATGTCCCGTGTCGAAGCCTGTCTACCGGCGTCTGTAAACGCCCTTATTTACGCCGGCGATGTAGTGATTTTCTGTTCCAACCTTTCTGTTTCGTTTGTTGTCCAGCAACTAAACACAGCTCTCGACCAAATACAGTCACACCTAACCACCCTAGGCCTCCAAGTGTCACCCAGTAAGTTTGTGGCTACGTTCTACTATGCCTTTTAAGGAACATAAAGTGGCTCCTAAAGAAGAAGAAGGTGAACGTTTCCCTGGCAGGAACTAAACTTAACATCGAGTGGACGGTTAGGTTTCTCGGAGTTTACATAGATTACTCCCTGAAGTGGAAAAAGCACGTGGCTGAGATGAGAAAAAGGGTTCTCCCTCGCATAAACATTCTTAAGGTGTTGACAGGATTAAAATGGGGAACATACCCTACTGTCTTGTTAACCGCGTATAAGGGACTGGTCAGGTCCGTCCTAGAGTGGGGATGCCATGTAACCTTCCCTCTCGGGTTACGCGAAGAGCTTGTACTGGACCGCCTGCAGTTCGCCTGTGCCAGGGTTGAGTGTGGCCTTATGCGCACTACACCGACTAACGTGTTGCTTGACATGATAGGCGAACAACCCCTACAGTATAGACACAAATATCTTATTAGCAAATATGTTTGCAGGGTTTGTGCTAGGTCAAGCCATCCCTTGGGACAGCTACTGAAGGATACTAGCGAGACTTGGGAACCTATCTGTGCTGACAATGGATTTGGTCTCTTCACAGTGTATCAGAAACTCCAGCACATTGTCAAAGATGTCGCAAAGTTCTCACTCACGGGTAGCCTCGGCCTTCCGTACCACGTTAGATTCTTCAAATGTGACACAGACACCAACACTGGATTCCTTGTGCGTCGGGCCGAAAACTTCCAGCAGTATCTCGATGGTTTCTTCAGGGACCATGGCTTCACCAGGGTATTTTTCACCGACGGGTCTCTGATCCCGGACTCGGATGAAACACCACCAGCAGTTGGTCTCAGACAAACCCGATCTCGTCCATTATGAACGCATTAACAATAATTCCACTATTTTTGACGCGGAAGCCCGCGGCGTTATTTGTGCGCTGGAATACCTTAAGAACTTTGGTTTTCTTCGAGTTGTGATCGCATCGGACTCACTCAGCGTGATTACATGCCTTGGATCAACGGACCCTAGAGGTATCCACTCACCGTTAGTGTATCAAATAAAGGAGTTAGTCCTTGGACTTAAAGACGACGGCGTGTCAGTCGAGCTGGTATGGGCCTTTGGACACTGTGGTATCCTGGGCAATGAAAAGGCAGGTAAGTACGCAAAACTCTCCTTGACTCTTCCTGAACCTAGTTCTGGAAATGAGTTGGAAGTCTCCTCACTGTTCCCCTCCCTTCGGTCCGATACGATAGGGTTGGCCAGGAGACAATTACTCAGTGACGCGACCTACAAGGGAGTTAAGTACTTCCAACGTAAACCCGTCCCCTTAGACAAACCGTGGTTTATTAGAGTTAAAAAAAAGAAAGTTTTGCCTTGCCCCTTAGTTACACTAGTGTCTAGAATACATTCACATCATACAGCAGTAAATGCTCATTTAAAGGAAAAGGGCGTAATGACCTCTTCGGAATGCTCGTGTGGGCACCCGTCTCAAGATATTAATCATATATTCTTTCATTGTTCTATTTATAAGACTCAGTCAGATAAGCTAATAATTGATTTATTCCACAACGGCTTTAGCCCTCCTTATAGTGTGGAGGAGGTCGCCTTTTCCAAATGTTTTTGCGCCATGTTCGCTCTCCTCTCATTCGTAAACACTACAACGTAAACATATAAACCTCACTTACCAATCCCACATACCTACTGTGGCTGCGTTCGGGGAGAGCGCTGTCTGCGCTGTTGCGTCGTTTTGTCTTTGTTGCTCATTAAGTGTAAAACAAGGATGGAGTGGCGCTGTGGCTGATACATCACTTGAAATCAAATTTCCCTATATAACGCATAATATACACGCAGTCTCAGACTGGCTTTTGCTCCTCTCGCGCAGGGGCGTGCGCCATATAAGCAAAGAAGAAGAAGATCGTGCAATTGATACGCGTATCAAGTACTATATTCGTATCAAATTCGTACTAAATATTTTAGTACGCACGATGTAAACGCTATCGGATCAACTTGATACGAGCGTATCAAACAGGCAAGGTTGGGTAAGTTAAATTTTTTTTTTATTTAAGTTAAGTTACAGTTAAAGGTCTTAAAAATTTTATTTAGTTAAGATATAAGTTAATCCATAATGATATTAATTGATTAAAAGGTAAGTTAATAAAAAACATAATTAACAAGTTAAAAGTTAAATTTTTTGTCATGATTTTAGTGTTTTAGTCTTACAAATAATTACAAACATTTACAGTGTTTTAATCTTACATATAATGGAAAAAATGCTATATTTCACGTCACGTGTACTATAGTTTTTGGTAACCAAAGTAGGATTTTGGAACATACCCCTGCTGTTGTCAACTGTTGTGCGCATCCCCTTTTTTGCTGCAGCATGCTATGAACATTCCGTTTTTTTGCATATGCGCACATGATTTATATACTATACGTAATGTTTACTATGGACAAATGCGCGTATATNAAACGGAACGCATCTTATAAACGTCTTACAATCGTAAACACTGACGATTACGTGAATTGCGTTGGATTTTACGACCAGCGTTTATTGGCTCAATTCTCAAACACATACGAATTTATTTGCATATAAAACGAATCATTCTGAGCTTTGTGATTGGTCAAATTTTTCGGCCTATAAACATGTAAAATTAATTATGATCATACGACGAAATATGTTCCGTTTTGTATGCAAACAAATAAAACATCTTATGGCTATAGTAGATTCAAGAGAGTTGAAATAAAAAGTTACTAGTTACCGATAAAATATAACTAAATAAAGTTAAAAGATAAGAGTCTAAAAATGTAACTAGATAAAGTTAAAATTATTTAACTTTCTAACTTTTTAACTTAACTTTTATCTTTTTAACTAGACACTACCCAACCTTGCAAACAGGAGTATCGTACTAAACTGATACGCGTATCAAGTGATACAAATGACGATGTAAACGCATGAAACGTATTTTAAAGTTATAAGTTGATTAAAAGATATAAGTTAAGATTATAAACTTATAATCTTTTAGTCTCTTAAATCAAAATGTCTTGCAGAAAAGGTATGAATTGAGGAGAAGATGAAACAAAGACATTTTTGGAATTATGCCTGGAAAAGCAAATTGTTGTTTTAATGGACGGAAAAAAACACAAATGTATAGCTATTTTTAATTTATTAGTTGAAGATATGGAGAAAAGAAGCTTTTTTAAAACGGCTCAAGCTATATATTTCTCGTTGACAATTTCAACGAGCCTTAATTGTTTTATATATTTTTGTATATTGTTATTATTCATCTTTTTTCAAATAAATTATACACTCTACATTATACACGTTTTTTATTGAAACAAATTATACATAATCTGCAACAAGAAACTCAAACACATTAATTCCAACTATCACTGCTAGGAGGCAATCGACATAAATTATATTCGTATTATTTTTTTCTTTTAGTACGTTTGATGTAAACGCACCCGTACTAAAGGCTTTGGTACGCATTAAACTTAATGCGCGTATAAAGTTTGGACGATGTAAACTAAGCCTATGTGCAGTACACTTGCGAATTCCGGCATTTGCGGTTTTACATAATTTTCCGTTTCGGGGTTCGATATTCCCAACAAATCGTGTTCGCTTTTAACAAAATTTACAAAGTACAACTTCGAGCATTACAAATAAGTCGTTATGTTATTACAAATCCGACCCGGGTCAGCCGCGGTATGTTTTTAAGCGATCTTTAAATCCGGTCCCTGGATCACTTTACCGTTCTCTTGATTAGACTAACCTCGATGGGCGCGTTGCGCGGCCTTTTATTGGTGGCCTCCCCACTCCACTGCCTTCTGGTTCCCGAACTTTCTTCCTTTCAGAGCGTTCCTTTTGCGAGACTTTTCTTCGTCTCGAACTTTCGGTTTGTTGTTTTGATTCTGCGCTCACTTGATCACTTTGTTCTTCGAGAATGTTCTCGTACCCTGTTATGTTCTCGTTGATAATAAACTTATTTCTAAACTCTGGACTGTTCCAGAAATCGCTAAACCAAATCAAATATAAACAAAATCCCGCGAATACATTTATTTTTCACGCAACGGTAGAGGCTTGTCGGTAACAATTCGTGCCCTGGTTTATTACACTAAACATAATCAAAACAATCAAATAACGCAAAACATAAACATAATAAACAAATCATACGCATTCAAATAATAATAATAATAATAATAATAATAATAATAACAATAATAATAATAATAATAATAATAGAGCCTCTTAAACAAAAAACAAATTATACTGCATTTAATTCATAATAATAACAGTCTTTTAACCAAACAAACTTATTAAAGTACTTGAAACGTAATAACAGAGACTATCTCGCCTCTTAATTCTCTCGCTCCTCCCACCATGGGTCATCCGGTCCTAAGGTGGTACATTCGGAAGCAACGCCCGGCTGGTCATTATGCTCCCGAATGTACCGCATAATCGCATCTATTTGCGCCTGCGCGCGCCTCGCTTCGTCTTCGCACGGTGACTGCTTCGGGGCCGTCGCTGCTATCGGCGTCGTTGCGGAGCGCGCGTTCCTGCAGATTCTACAGTTCTCGGAGTAGCTGCACCTGCTCTTCATTCGCCGTCGGTCGCAGTACGACTAAAACCGTGTCAAGTGCAATGGTGTTGAAACTGTGAACATTGCCTAAGCATGTTGAGCGCAGCCATTGCAGTATGTAGGTAGAATAAGGAGACATTACAATTTCAAACGTTTTTCCTACTGTAGGCATTGAAATCATTCTTTTTTGGTTTTATAACAATCTTATAAGTTATAACAATCCCGCTAATGTGTATTTTAGCACATATATTATTAGTTAGTATTTATAATATATTTCTTTCTGTGTATGTATATTACGTCATTATAGGACTTGGTTAGGTGGAGTGAATGGGCGAACACGCGCGAGTGCGAGCGAGCGAAAACTGTGCGATATAGTATATGAACTAAAGCATTAAACATAGTAGGTAATAGAAATTTAGTAGTAACATAGGAAAAGTAAGTACAGGAAATAAAGGTAGGCAGAGAGTATAAGTGGGAAAGGAGAAAGATCGAGATTTGTGAGATTTGGAACAGGAGAGGTTATGGCGGCCAGAAGTACAGACGGCGTCAAAAATTCGCGGAGTAGGCGCGGGGATCGGAGGGCAAGCGGGGCGGTTGCTCGTAGCGCCAGCGAGCACCGTACGAACTAAATAGTAGCAATTGGTTGTTCGCAACTACGTACGTCGTGTCGATAATGTAATTATTCTTCTTTTCAATTTTCTTCTCAAAACGTATTGACCATTTACTAAATATCTTACGTTAACAAATAACATGTATATATGTGTGTAATAAATAAAATTATAATGTCTCCGGTATATAGAAAAAACGTACATTGTAAAAGTCTCGTTTAGAAAATTATATACTTTTATATATAGCCACTAAATAAATACAATTATATTAGATTATGGGTGTACTTCCGAATGACCCCTGCTCCCGATCGATCTGAAATTTTGCACAAAAATAGTGTTCGATGGGACAAACAAAACGCGCGTAGTCTCCACTTCGGCAAATAAAAAACAAATTTAAAAAAAATAAAAACGATATCGACTAAAATCGATTTTAGATGTATTTCAGAATGACTCCTTTTTTCGATCAATCTAAAAGTTTGCACAAAAATAGTGTTTGATGGAACAAACAAAACGACCGTAGTCCCAACTTCGAGAAATAAAAAACAAATTAAAAAAAAAATAAACATTTAGATTATCATCTTTGTGAATATTTGTGACGGCGCACAGTGGTCCGAATCGAGGTAAAACACGCGCATGAACATAATGCGAAATATTTGTGGATTGATTTTGACATTTTTATTTTTTGTTTTAAAGGACTATCAAAATACGTTTTTTTTTTAAATATTTAATCATTAACATTGTATAAGTTAATGATTAAAGCTGGTTACTATGATATGATATAAATAAAATATGTTATCAATAAAATAATATAATTTAATATTAGATGATATGATTTCTTCTTTTCCTCTTTCATTTTCATCTTTGCCTTCGTCTTCACTTTCGTCCTCTATTTCGTCATCTTCCGTATCGATTTTTGACACGTGTAATAAAAATTTAATTTCCTTCGGAATCTTTTTTTTTTAGTTTTTGACTATTACGACTACGGCCAAGATGAGTTATGTATGGATCCGAAGTTAGCAAAAAACGATTAAATATATCTGTCATTGTATCTATTCGTGAAAATTTTCGAGAAAATCGATCTCTATAATTTTTAAAATCTTTATTTCTCGCTTCTTGGCTTTCTTCAGATAGTTGACCTGCAGAAGAATGGAATAATCAATATTATAAATACTTATTGAAATGTACTATTGCATTAGAGATTAGAATTACACGTTAATTAAAAATTATTACAAAATAATAAATTAAATTACTGACCTAACAGAAGCAAGGAATATCGGATAAAATCAGACCTGTGGATTAAAATGTTATGCACTGTAGGTGGCATATTATACCATTCATACGTATTTACAAAGAGTCTTGCTGTTTCGTGAGCGTACTCGCCGAATTTTGTGTAGTCTAGAGACTCAGTGTAGTTTAAAACAGAAAGTATATTTCCGAAACGTCTGATAATTGTCTCATTAACTCCAGTAATCTCTGATGACATTTCTGGATTCGCAAAAAATCGCCGCGAAGTATTGCCATCATTTGAGGATCCAAAGCCTATATAAAAATGAACAATTTATACTTAAAGGGAAGAAAAAAAAAGTTAAACTTGATTTCCCAGGTAATGTAATATTTATTAACCTGGCTTTGGCATATCGACTATAAGTCTCATCTTAGTTTTAAATTGACGCTGAATCATTTTCTTTCGTTCCTCTAATATTGTATGATGCGTCTTGTCTGATTTTCGACTTCCTTTTTTTTGAACATTTAATGGAAGAGCAAGTCTAAAAATTATTAGTATTATTTGTATATTGATTAATTTTAATTCTTACTNATCAGTTATAATGTAAAAATAAGATAATAATATTTATGTCCACATACCTATAAGAGAGACGTAAGAGGCATTCAAAAAATTTAATTCTCGCATGTAAAGGTGAGACTCCATACTTGAGTTTATCACGATCCTGATGTCCAATATTTTTCTTCATGTTTTCTAATTTATTNATATCTTTGGGTCCGCATTTACAGATGTAACACCTCTAAAAGTAAATCAAGTTTTCAATTATAGTCTCTTTACGAAAAATAAAATTAATTTATAATTTAAATTGAATTAAATTTGCATAAACTTACATTATTCTAATTTTTCAAGAAAAGTTTATTTACGAATTTATGCAATTTAAAACTCTACAATTTACCAAATTTGTGCAATA
>NW_018023033.1:2474-15669 GCF_002006095.1 Pseudomyrmex gracilis | reverse complement strand
ATTTATTGTAGACGGTGTGCTTTCCGACCGGGAGTTTATCCACTCTGCGAGGTTCTTTTCAGTCACGGCATCGCGATCGGGACTCATTCAACTGCCGTGGAGTGTTCTAACTGTCAGCGTAACCTCACAACTTTCAAACGCGTTAGTGAGTGCGCCTCGTGTCACAACGCGTATCTGAATTTCCTCGGCGTACATTCTGACGATTTTTACACGTTACTAGATCCCACGGTTTATATCTATCAGGGCAGTCGTGTTTAGTAAAGCCATATTATACTTTCCGAGATTTTTATGTGCGGACCACAATCGGATCGCACCCGACAGCTATCGCTCCCGTCTCTCGATTTCATGCGTCGGTTTACCGTTACCCGTTGTAGACAAGCGTTAGTGTTCTACTTAGATCCTCCGGCAAATTCGTGCGAACCTTCGTATATTCTGTGCGAGCAGTGTAACGACACACGCTTTCCCACACATATCCGTAGAGTTCTCGGTAATCACGGGTTCGAGATAGGACGTCGGCGAGCGGTCCGACGCTGTCAAATTTGCTATCGAAGTTTAACCCGCCATCGTGCCGTGTTAGATTGTTCGGAGTGCCTCGAACAATTTTCGTATTTCGTCGAGCACCTCAGTCTTCACGCGGTAAGTTTCTACGACTTGCATGACCCAACCGTCGTTGTGTGGTCAGGAGATCGTGTGTAGGTACATTCTTTTAGGGTCCTCTTCAACTCCTTTCAACGAGTGCCTTGCCGCAGGCTATCCCGGGTCTTGTACCTAAAATAGCGGTAGGTCCACGAGTCATAGGTCCGAGTACTAAGTTCCTTTACGTCATATTATTCCTTCTTAGCCGCGACCGACCGGGACGTAACAAAAGAATGTCGGAAAAAGTTAATACGTCCGTTTTGTTGTATCAAAGATACGACCGCCATTCGACGCAACCTCCGCGACGATTTGTATAATCAGACCCTACCAGTAAGATGTTGCGGGGAAAGAACGAACTGGTAAGTGCTTTTATCTTGGTGTTGCATCGCTTTTAGACTTCCTTGGTCCTCCTTGGGTAGGGGGAAGTTGTGACGTGACACCTTTTCGGTGTCCGTCACAGGGTAATTAATACGGCCGCATGGAGGGCAGTAGGCCCGCGTCTCTCATTATTTAGAGAGAGCGACCTATCTTGTATTGCGTGGCGCCTCGTAGGACGCCGATTTTCGTGTATCGAAGCAGCTGTCGACTATAAGCGAAACGCGCGCTGATCGCGCGCTCGCGATTACGTTTTTCTGTATAGATTTTGGTCATTTATGTAAAGCGAGCCGCTGTGCGGCTAATTGTTTTGTGTGTGTGTCGTCCCGTCAGTTACAGCGATCCGAGGGAGAAGAGCTAATTACAAGTCAATCTCACGATAAGGAGAGAGCAGAAACTGAACAAACAGCCAAAAGACAGGAGCGTACGAGTCGAGCGGTCAAGGGGCGAGGAATGACGGTTGTCTCGGAGAGGGCGGTCAGAGAAGGCGCCACCCGGACACTGACGACGTTGTCGGGATCCGACGAGCGTGTACGACCTGCCGACCCGATGTGGAGTATCTGCCTTAAAAAGTTGCGGAATCTTCCACAGGAATCGGGTGGTAAGGGCCCGACGCGGCTCTACAGTCGCCCTTGGAAGGACAGCGCGGATCTACGCGAGTGGCGATCGATCACCGCGCCATGCAACGCGTCGTCTGATTGGCTGATTAGCGTACGCAGAGGATCTAGCGGAACGCGGAAGCCGAACGCCGCAAGACTCGACGGACACTGTTGTGCGAACCAGCGAAGAGAAACGTGGGCTGCCGGAGTATCTCCTAGATCGGTTGCGTGCCAAAGTGCGGAACATAGAACCTCAGTGCCGAATACCTGTCGCCCGAGGGGAGCCGAGGATATAACGGCGCCTACGCAAAGGACTAACGAGCAGAGGCTGACATGAGAGTAGCTGCCGCCGCCAAGTGAGTCCCGCCAGGTTTTCTCACCCCCGCAACTGCGTGCCGCGTGTCCATTTTCCGAATATACCGTTCCGGCGACTCGAATTCCGTCGACCAAGATCACGGATTTGATGCGGAGGTAGTCGCGTTAATTGTGATCGCGAGATATCGTAGCTGTCGACTGTAACATTGCATTGCGTCGGTAAAATTGTGAAGATCGCTCTCTCTCTTTCGCGGTCGCCACAGCATTACATGTATTGTGCCGTCTTAGCAAATTTGTCTTTGATTTGTTATAATTTATTCGTTTTCGCGTTATAATAGTCGTAACTCGTACCTTAGTAAAAATTAATTACCGTGGACGGTTCCGTGTCGTGCCGCTATTGTTTACTTTTGCGGAGCGCATTCCGAACTTATCGTGTTTACGTCGGGGCGCTAGAAGATTGCGTCAGCGGGCGAGAAGACCGATACGCGTCCCGTCGCATGCCGATGCCGGGATAATTTTTTAATCCAGCCGCGTGAAATATTATCGTTCTAATTGACTAATTTATAATTGCGATCTGCCGTCGACTGGCAATCAGAAGTTCGTGGCTAAACCGCGCTGAATACGGCAAATTAACCGTCCACGCTTTTCGTCATTTTTGTCGTTGCGCCGTATATGCGTGGCGTGATTGCCGCGTGCCGACGACTGGCTCCACACACTGTATGCGATATCTGATCCTGTAAACAAGCAGATGGCCGCTACACTCACACGCTGTCGCAACTAAATATATTCTCTGTCAATTTGTTTATAGTTCAACTAAGCTGAGTTTCTTTCTCGTCCTACGCCTAAAAGCCGCCTCCCGAACCCCCGCCTCTCCGTTTCAGATTTTGAGCTGCCGTGGAGCATTCTTTTGGCGGAAAAATTGCCGTCACGTCCGGCTTAATTGATGACTTTATTGTCTTGTGTTTGTGTGGCGTGATTCTCACGCTTGGCGCCCAAGTCTTGTTCGTAAACTTTTTAGAGTGAGCCAAGGACATGCCGAAGATGTGTGTGCGACGCTCTCGTACACCACTCGAAGCGGGAGCAATAAATACAGAAATATAGTCGCTCACAATATATATACACATATATAACTGCTATAATCATTACGAACACACATATATATATTATACAGACATTACATACACGTAGTTATGTAAGCTGCATAGGGCCCACATACAAAGTGCAGTTGCGATCATTAGAGAAACAGTTGACACAACTTACGAAAGAAAATGATCTTGTTGATTACACGTTTTATAAGCAGCCGCACTTTATTCTCCCGACTTTGGTAAGCGTAACCTTGGCTATTGTTACAATCGTGAGTTTGTGTTTTTGGTTACGAAGGAGAAAACTCCAAGCGAGACAAGAAATGTTCAGTCTTCGGGATCTAAAGCCAAGTACTCGACAGATCGGACACGCGGTACCCAAGTTTTAGTATAGTAAGCGGAAAATGGCGATACATTTTCCTTCTTTCAAAAAGGGGGAAATGTTGTGAAATTTAGTGAAGTTTAGTTTAGTTTCGTACGGGCCATTGAGCAATTGCGGGAAGTACGCGTCATTGCTCAATCGACCCGAGTTTGTTTTAAAAAGGTAACAAGCAGCATTTCCTTGTAAATGAAATCTGCTTGTTAAGCGTAATGTTAAGTAGAGTACAGACGCGGCACGCAACGTCAGCGGCATACGTGCAGTAGCAATTAGGTTGCTGAATTGCTGAGTGGTCAGGATCGATCCCTTTAAAAGATCGATCGCGAGCAACGACAGACAGATCGTGAGTAGCTGTTGAATACTGTGTGGCTCCGAGTCCATCCGGAGAGTTTACCGCAGTATAGAAACGGCTAAGTGCCAGTATAAAGCGTGCGATAACTGTACAGAAAATAAAAATAAACTACGCCAGTTTGTAATACAAGAATCTTATTCTTCACCGAAGCCTTTCATCTTCCCCGATCACAACAATATATGTACAATATATGATGCATTTGCTTTGGGCGCTCACGCGCTGTAAACGTCAGTCTATCTTTGTTCTACATTTAAGAATTATAAAGATGGACTGACGCGAAGGAGAGAGAGAGAGAGGGACAGGGCCCGGCCGATTTCCCACCACCTTGTCGTGGTGGCCGGGCTTGGGAGCGGTGAAGTGAGGGGGCCATGCCGGCGGGGACTCTGTTGAGTCTCTGGTAGGGTCACCCATGCTCGGAAGGGCCCCTCACCGAGCTCCCGTACTAAGAGTGGGAATAGAGAAAGGAAAACCTTGAACAAAAACCCGGAGTTCTCAGCTCCGTTAGCCCCCAAAAACGGGGACAACTGGGATAGGGGAGTAAACCCTGACTTCAAATCCGGGCAGGCCGGGCTCGTCAGACTTAGATGTCAATCGGCCTAGGAGAAGGAAAACTCCGAAATCAAACCACTACTTCTGACAAAATGATGAACAGTTCAGAAGAAGAGTTGGACGTACCGGCCCAGAGTGATCGGACACTCAGGGCCCGGCGTGGGGGTGTTGCCGTCCCAGGCACCCCCATGTCGTTATCTCGAGATGGGCTACCCTCCGCCTGCACCGCAGAGGTGGGGGGAGAATCTGCGACTGCGAAGAAACGTNCCGACGTACTCGCGCTTGGTGCGCGACGTATGTTCGGGGCGTCGGTCTCCCTCACGAAGGGTAGCGCCGTTGGCGCCCCTCCTGGGGGAGAGAGAACGAAGAAGCCGGCGAGGGAGCGTTCTCGCTCCCCACCATACGCCGGCTTGTCCGGGTCCCCACCTTCATCTGGGGGCTCGGACATGTTAATGGAGGTGCAGGAGGACGCCTCCACACCGGCCCCCGGCACAAGTGGGGGCAGGGGAAGACCGCCGACTGCTGCCGAGTTCCTCGGCATAGTCGCGGCCGAGAAACGCGCCTCGGACGCGAGGAGAGCGGAGGCAGTTATGGAGCTGGAGGATGGGAGTTGGAGCAAAACCAGTCAGCTACCGTCCTCCAGGCTCTCGTGCCCTGTTGCCTCCGCGGCTGAGATGGTGCAAACAACGCACGCAGCCGCGGAGGCCGTGATGAAGGTGGCCACCACGTCGAAGAACCTTTGCGGTCGCTACGTGAAGATTCTGAAAGACGTGGCGGCCACTATAAAGGGGCTGGGCGAGGGCATTGTTGCCCTCGCGTATATACCGGGGGAGGCAGCGAGGCCGGAGCTGGCCGAACCTGACGCGCTCGCAAATGAGCGCGTCAGGACTCTGGAGCAAAAGCTCCGCATAAGTAAGGAGTCGGGGAGGATTTTGTCCTCCCGATACAAAAAGATGCGCGAAATGCTCGACGAGGCCTACAAAAAGGGATTTTCCCTCGTGGGCCCGTCGAGAAAGGAGACGGCGCACTGCGGGACGCAGGTCGGTGGACCTGCGTTCGCCCCGCATGCGACGACGGCGACGACCCCGTCGCCGAAGACGGACTCTCTGGGGGTGCAGACGGAGAAGAGGATTTTGATCCCGGAACCCGCTGCACCCGAGGATGAGGCTCCCGAGGAGCGATGTATAAGGCTCCTCGCGGAGCGAATAGAAAAAAACTTGGAGGAGAAGCTCCTCTCCTCCGTCAGGGGAGAGGTCCGTTTCCTCCTCCAAAGTTTTGCTCCCCCCGAGAGGGGAGATGGGACGCGGCCCACGGAATCGTGGGCCACTGTGGTGCGGCGACGGGGCCGCAGGAAAGGTGTGGGAGATGGCCCACCCCCTCCAGCGACGAGACCTCCCCCGCCTGTATCCGCTACGCCGGCGGCTCAGGCGGGGAAGAAGAAGAGGGCCAACACGGCCATGTTGGGCCGCACCCCTGCGGGTTCGCCGGTGCTCCTCACCGTCGAGCCGGGGGGCAGCTACGCGGAGGCAATGAAGAAGGCGGCGGCCTCCGTGAAGCTGGAGGAGGTGGGGATATCAGATCTCCGAGTTAAAAAGGCTGCAAACGGGGGTCTGTTACTACAGATCCCCGGGCCCGGAGGAGCGATGAAGGCGGATGCCCTTGTTAAAAGGGTATCCGAAACCTTCAAAGACCAACCGGGAGTGAAGTTCACCCGCCCGGTGAAGTTCGGGGAAGTTAGGGTGAGGGACGTTGCCCCCCCTCTTTCCCCGCAGGAGGTTGCAGAGGCTTTAGCCTCTGCAGGCGGGTGCTCGGCGCCCGAAGTGAGAACCGGTGTTATTCGGTCCTCACCTACTGGTCTGGGGACCCTTTGGGCCCGTCTCCCTTTGGCTGCTGCAAAGTGGGTAGTGGGAGTTGGTAGGGTTTCGGTGGGGTGGTTCTCCCTCCCCATTGAACCACTGAAAGCGCGGCGCATGCAGTGCTTCCGGTGCTTTGAGTACGGGCATGTTGCCCGTACCTGCACGGGTGCGAACCGGAGCGCTGCATGTTACCGCTGCGGGAGGGAGGGCCACCAGGCCCTGCTGTGTAGGGCTGACCCCAAGTGCCTCCTTTGTGAGGGTAGGGGTCAGCCCAGTAATCATAGGATGGGAGGAGCACGTTGCTTCCCCTATCCCGTTAGGAGGGGGGCCCTCCGGTCAAGAGGTTGCCCCCTTCCTTCGGCACCACCCAAAAGTGGCCCAGAGAACGAGGACGTCCCTCCATCACGGAGGATAAATGCAGGGACTCGGGTGCCTGCTAACGCGGAAAGAGGAGAAGACTCCTCCGTGGAGGGCGAGGACGGAGAAGGTGTTAACCTTGTCCCCGCGGTGAAGGAGGCAGAGGAGGGACTCGGGTCCCTGTGGCCCGAGAAGGGGGAGGGCTGGGACAATCCCGGTCCTTCCCCACGTCCCACTCTCGTGAAAAGGACGGCGTCTGACGCCGCTCCTGCGGCAGCCCTCCAACTCATGGAGTTTGAGACGGAGGGTTCCTCGGAAAACAAACCTGAGGAGAGGGGGACCGACCATCCGTCCCCACAACACTCCAAAGAAGGTGGAGTCGGGGCCAGGAGCCGTAAGACCCCTGGTCCTCGCCTGTCAAGAAGGGCACCGTCAAAGGTGCCAGGATCGGGCGGGGAACTCCACGAAGGAGCCCTCCCCAAAGAGGCAGAAGGGAGGGGACAAAACATTACGTCTGTCCCTCCCGCCGTCCCAACAACGGCCGGGACCTAAGTCCTCCAAGATGAACTTTTAGTTCGACTTGGGGGACATAATTCCTTTTGGGAAATACGGGGTGGGGGGATCATGGCCGGCCATGGTCCCCGGACCCGGGTCCTCCTCCATTATGGGGGTGAACTCGCTTGGTCGGGGATGAGAGCCGAACACTTTGGTTCAAACCCTCCCTGACTTCGGTCACGGAGGGCGGGGACTTGGTCCCGGAAGTTTGGGGAACTTCCGGGCCATTGCACAAGTCCCCAGAGTAAGGCACCGGTGAGGAGAGCTGTGGCCCTCTCCTCTTGGTGCAACGGTCAGTAGCGCGGAAGGGAGCCGCTAAAGGTTTGGAGGCCAGGGGGAGTGAGGTGGAGTAATAGCCCTAGGGCTGTCACTCACCCCCCGAAGGCATTGTGGAGGCCACTGGGGGGTTTTAGTGGGTGAGAGTCCCACACTCCCCGCCCAAACCCCAGGGGCGGGGGTGCATAAAGCATTTCCCCTCAAAAAAAAAAAAAAGAGGGACAGGGAAATAAAAAGGGAGAGAAAAAGAGAGAGAGAGAGAGAGAGAGAGAGAGTGAGAGACAAGTTATGCAAAATACAACATGCACTAAAAATCACTTCGCGAGATATAATTTATGAATTAGCGGCTTTAGAATATTACTTACCAGAACTCATTCTCCGTGCCTTTACAACAAAGCCAAAAAACAATCAATTGAGGCAGCACCAAGAAAACCGTAGTAGTAGAAGCACGCGACAACACACAGAAAAACAAAGCAAACACAAACAACACATGACAACTCAATGTCACGCACGTGATTGTTTCGCGCTCGACCGTTCGGTAATCGGGGAATATAACAACAGTGATGCTAGACACATAGCTTTATACCGTATGCCCCTTCCATGCTCCGCATACTACCGAATTCTGGCATTATTGAACTGCAAGAGCAGAGTTGGAAAATCGAGCAGGCCAATATGAGAAGCGAGACTGCTCAAGCTTTAGACTGGTTGAAAATGAAGGACTGTGGTTGGTTGATTTTTTCACGCATACGGTTTGCGCACAAAGAAATGCGTTAAAAATCATCCAATCATGATGCTTCTAAAGGTTTTGCCAAGAGAGGGAAAGACTACGTTTAGCTGATGCTCTTATCCTTTATGTCTTGTGCAACGATCTGTAGTCTGTGATTGAATTTGAATCAGTAAACCCGAAACAGATCAGAAAAGAAGAAGAAATTTTTACGTGTTATTTGATGTGGAAAATAGTATAAAAGAAAAAGCAACATGTTCGTTTTCGTCAAGTTTCGTGATGGAGCATATGACATATACAAGTCCAAAAATATTGTACCATATAAAAATGAATATGTAGTAAAATATAAGTATGGGAAATATATTTGTCATATTATAGCGCGCCATGGTAAGAAAAATCAAAACTATCTGCATGTATTTTACATTTTTTCTTATATGTAATAGTTTTTCCTTTTGCGAAATATAAACTTTCTCGTAGTGTCTAAGTTCTCACAGTGTTTCATCTCATAGTATCCAAGTTAAAACTGCGTTTCTATTGATTTCATTCCGTTACGTGAACATTTCGCGTTATTGGAAAAAATCTATTATGATAAAAAATTAGTCTGATAGCATACAAAAAAATCAGAATGATACAAACACAATTACATTCAAAAACCATAGACATCACGACATTATGAGTGCGTTTGTTTTGGACGCTTAAACGCTTTTAGCGTCAGTCCGTCTTTATAATTCTTAAATGTAGAACAAAGATAGACTGACGTTTACAGCGCGTGAGCGCTCAAAGCAAATGCATCATATATTGTACATATATTGTTGTGATCGGGGAAGATGAAAGGCTTCGGTGAAGAATAAGATTCTTGTATTTTGCATAACTTGTCTCTCTCTCTCTCTCTCTCTATCACGTACGCAAACTAGTAAGTTACATCGTTGCATTCAATTTTATTAATTTATCATTTGTACTATATTTACTTGAATGAATATCTGTCGCGAGAAATNGTTCCGCTGTAACGTCACGCGGCAATTTTTCGACNAAGNACAAGTATATTGCATGATTGATTAAAATAGCGACCACAAATTATATCAAATAAAAAATATATCTAATANAAAATTTTATGTTTGTTGCAGACGGAAGTGACATCTTAAATGTAGAAATCTNGTCGCAAGACAAAATTTCACAAGAAAAACAAGANAACCGAACACAGCAAAAGTAAGTACTTTTAAATTTCGTATCAGTGTAACAGTGTTGGCGCGTTTAATAATACTAATATTATCCAATACTTATGTTCTAGATCGGTAAACACCCTTCCTNTAANAAAACATAAAAGGGAGGATAAGGATTTCAAATATAGAAGTAGGAGATCGACCGAGTTATTATTTCCTAGTTATTATTTAACTTTTCTTTTAGTATTTCAAAAGCCTTTTGTTGTTTCTCGTTCCATATAAACGCCGTTTCCTTGCGCGTTAACTTCGTTAATGGGTTAGCTATTTTAGAAAACTTATCGATGAACCTACGGTAATATCCTGCTAACCCAATGAAAGCTTGCACTTCCTTTAGTTTTTTCGGCACAGGAAAATTTTTCGCCGCGTCTATTTTAGACGGGTCGGGTCGAATGCCATTTTCTGTCACTATGTAGCCCAGATACGTAACTTCCTTTCGTAGAAATTCGCACTTATCGGATTGTAATTTTAATTTCGTTTTTTGTAAGCGTTTGAACACTTCGGTTAGTCGCTTGTTATGCTGTTCTAGATTCATTCCGTAGACCACGATATCATCTAGGTACGAAGCATTTTATTCCCTGCATCTCCACCAGCACGGTATTCATTAATCTTTGGAATGTGGCGGAGGCATTTTTCAAACCAAATGGCATTTGATTGTACTCGAAATGTCCGTATGACGTAGAAAATGCCGTTTTTCGCTTGTCTTCTTCAGCCATTGGTATCTGGTGATACCCAGAAGCAAGATCCAGGGTTGAAAAATATTTAGCATTTCCTAACTGGTCCAGTATATCGGTTATATTTGGAAGGGGAAATGAGTCTCCTATGGTGATGTCATTTAACTTTCTAAAATCAATTACGACACGTAATTTTCGTACGCCGGACGTGTCTAACTTTTTAGGCACTACTAACAGTGGCGCGTTCCATTGACTCGTGCTATGTCTAATTAAGCCGTCTTCTAACATTTCATTTATTTGCTTATCTACCTCTTGCTTGTGCTTGTCTGGTAGTCTGTAAGGTTGCACGTTTATCGGTCTGCAGTCTGTTTTCGTCGGGATATAATGCAACACGGCGTTGGTGCAGGTCAGTGTTTCTCCCGGTAGATGAAACACGTCGCTATACTCTTCGCATATTTCTTTTAACTTCTCTTCTTCCTCTTTATTTAAATGTTGCGTACGTAGTGAGGCTTTTACTATTTATGTTATAGAAAATAGAGGTGTAATTAAAATGTTTGAATTGATAAGTGTGCAAAAATTGGAACAAATTGTTATGGCCTTGCCAAAAGAAAGGAACAGATGAGGGAATATCTAGTGATATATTAAAAATGAGCTTACACGTGATAAAAGATGAACTGTTGAAGGTAATAAATGATTCATTAATAAAGGGTATATGCCCGGAAGGATGGAAAACATCTACTATAATACCGATTTCTAAGGTAGAAAAACCAAAGAAAGCAAGTAAATATAGACCAATTAATATGTTACCAATTTATGAGAAAGTTTTAGAGTTAGTTGTAAAAGAACAAATAGAAAAATACTTACATAGTAATGACATTATAACAGAACACCAATCTGGATTTAAAAATTGCCATTTGTGTGAAACAGCGATACAAAGTATCATTGATGATTGGAAGCTAATAGTTAGTGAAGGAAAAATGGTAGGAGTAATATTCCTGGATTTATATAAAACGGGCATTCGAAACGGTTGATAGGACAAGATTACTAGGTAAATTAGAGCAATATAGAATGAGAGGAATGGTACTAGAGTGGTTTAAATCATATTTAAGCAACAGAACGCAGCAAGTTAGATTTAATAATCAGTGATCAAAGTGTATTAAAACGGAATATGGAGTTCCGCAGGGATCGGTACTAGGGCCTTTGCTATTTACAATTTATGTAAATGATATAGTAGAATTTTGTCCGGAAGAGTGCAATATAAAAATGTTTGCGGATGATACCTTAGTATATGTAAGTGGAGAAGGTAGTGAGGAAATAGACAGGAAAATAAACATGGTATTTAGCATAGTAGAAGAGTGGATGAGTATTAATAAGTTGAAAATGAATGCGAGTAAAACAAAATTCATGATAATCAGAAGTGTAAGAAAGGAGCAGAGAGGTAATATTGCATTTAAATGCTCTGACGGAATTGAGTTTGAACGCGTTGAGAAAATGAAATATCTGGGTGTAATCATCGATGATAGGCTCCAATTTAAAGATCACTGCGATTATATGCTTAAGAAAATTTGGAAAAAAACTAGTTTTTTAAATAGAATAGGTAACTTCGTGTCAGCGTACACTAGATGTATTATATATAAGTCCATTATAGCACCTCATTTCGAGTACTGTGCTACGCTATTAGTTGGGATGGGAAAAACGCAATTGAATAAACTTCAGATATCTCAAAACCGTGCCATGAGAGTCATTTTACAATGCAATAGATATACCAAATTTGAACGCATGCTGCAGGCGCTACAGTTAATGTCCGTAAGGCAGCGATTGTGTTATAACGTAAATGTATTTATTTTTAAAATCGTAAATAACATGGCATCGGTGGCGTTAAACAAAATAGAAATAGTAGGAAATGAGTGTGATAGACAAGCGAGACAGGCCGGAAATAGTAACAGTTTGTAAAACTAGAAGTGCTCAAAAAAGTCTGTTCTACGAAGGAAGAAAAATGTACAATTCTCTACCCATCGAGATAAAGCAATGTAAAAAAATCGTAGCGTTTAAGAGACTGTTAAGAGAATACATATCAAACATTGTATAGTATTTATGTATAGAAATAGCTGAGAAAGCTAAATAAAGTCAATCAATCAATCTCTATCTCTCTTTTTTTCTTTCAGTACATTAATAATTGCGATTATTCAGTACATTAATAAGTAATTCTCTTCCTTATCTTTTGTTCAACTTGCGCATGTCGCCATCTCTTGGAAGAAGTAGTACTAATGCATACATTCCTTACACATTAGAGATCCGAGATGATCCGAGATCCGAACATGTTAAAATTTTATAAATTTTGAAGAATATTTTTAATATCGTTGAACAGAAGACACAGACAAAAAAACACATAAATACTTTTTTTTTATTTTTGTAATCCGAATCGATTGAGACTAAAAAGAAGTCAATCGGTTCAGACGTTATTAAGATATGAATATTTACTATTTCACAATTTCTCTCGAAAACTATATTATATTCGCGTATAGGTATGGTGCGTCTCGCGCAGTTCGTGCGCCACTTTGTTGCGCGTAAACTTGGCGCGAGGCACTACCGTGCCTCTCGATGTAAATCAGCATCATACAAAAGTTTATTTACAGGACCAATTTTTTTTAGATACTTTTTTGCGACAGTCATCGCAACGTGTACTGATTCGTTCATCGTATCGCCCAGAAGACCTGTCAGTTTGAAAATGTTTTTATCTTTTCCGAGTGAATTCTCGACAGTGCACTCGATAAACAAAGTCGATCCACTATAATTAGTTCATACCAATCCTCTAGAGACACCAGGTGGAGTGGTGTCAGAAATATTGTCGATTGTTGCACATGATGCGACACCAATAAATTTTTCCAGATTGCTGGAAGTAACAACAATGCTTTATTGTTGTTAATCAAAGCTGGTTTTTTGTGCATTTCTTTTATGTAAGTCTGAAGATTACTGATTCCTGCTACTTGATTGTATTCTGCAACCATTTTCACAAGCGCTGAGTTTTCGTAACAATTTTGTTATCAAGATGATGTTTCTCTCTGGCTTGATGAATCAGAAATGTTTTTGTTATTTCTACTTTTTCTTTTCTTGTGTATCCTACTATAGATATAATTTCTAAACGATTTTTGAGAATTGTCGACATTATATGATCGATAGTAGGTGCCGTACAAACAAACAATTTTTGATAGTAGTTAAGATAGGGGGGTTCTGAATAAAGTGTAGGCA
>NW_018023033.1:0-1502 GCF_002006095.1 Pseudomyrmex gracilis | reverse complement strand
GCGAGAAAGAGAAATGCGCAAGCGTGCTTGAATGTTCACCGCATGCGCACAAAGCAGCTGGAGAGAGAGGCTACTATATTGTCTGCACCGTAACGGTGAGCTTCAGGTCGGCACCGTACTAGCAATATAGGAGTATTACATATATGACTATAACAAGTGTACTATAACAAGAGAGAAAGACATGACATAAGGTGCTTTCCAACTACGTACACAGGCGATACTGTGTAACACAGTGTCCATGAGTGTGAGTGAGACACACTGATATGCTCTTTCTCACACTAATGGACACAATGTTACAGTGTCGCCTGTGTGCGTAGTTGGAAAGCACCTATGGCTGCTTTCCTTTTAGGAGACACAGTCGACACAAGTCGACACAAAAGTCATTCTATCTTCGTTCAGTATTCAGTGAGAGACAAAGACAGAATGACTCTTGTGTCGACTTAAGCCTCTTGCACAATGGACGGAATAGCGATAGCGATAGAAATAACAAAAGTTTTAAAAAGTTTATATTTAAAAATAAAGGTAGAAACAGCGGAATCTAACATAGAAAACTACACATGTATCAATGCAGATCGGAAAATCGGAATAAGCAATAGCGATAAAATTTCCGACACGTTGGAATTCTGTGTTAAAAACTGTGTTATTTCTATCGCTATCGCTATTCCTTCCATTGTGCAAGGGGCTTTATGTCGACTGTGTCTCCTAAAAGGAAAGCAGCCTATAATTGACAATAATAATATTTTTTCAATCTCCGAAAATTTTGGTGTAGAATTCTTCTTTGCTAATTTGATAACCTAAACCATTAATTTTATTAAATATTATACCGTATAAACTTAAAATAGAAGCAAAGAATATACAAATATATATTCTTTAATTGAAGGTTATGGCTTCTCATTAAAGACCATTATTTATACCTTATTATAAATCTCCATTATTAATTAGGAAAATCTATAATCTCTGGTTTGGTTTGATGCAAAAATGGTTCAGTGGATCGAAAGTCTATAATCTCTACTCGCTTAGTCATGAAACACCGAATTTCATGATTGGCCACTGCATTAAAATTTGAGGTTGGAGATTCGAGATCTGGGTACCGATTGTGTATTTATGCGAAGTAGTGAAAATTACAAAAGTGAGAAAATTTACTAAAATATCTGTGATTTTATTAGTCGACAACTAGTAAACTTTCTCACTTTTGTAATTTTCACTACTTCGCATAAATACACAATCGGTACCCTGAGAGCTGAAATTTGAGATTGGCGACGAGATCTAAGATTTGAGAAACGACTATAAATTTGGACCCGAGTGTCGTGTTGAGAAAGATCAAGCAGTCCGGCCAGACCGAGAGTACCGAGGTGGTAAGGGGGGTACAGTGCGGAGCACCATATCGTGCGCCGTGAGGAGAAGTAGTTCTCCTCCGGCTGCCTCCTACTAGCACGCGCCAGCGGCCCGAGATTTAATCCATATGTACCGNCATGGTTACCGATGACACATACCGACGCGGT
>NW_018023032.1:11743-15896 GCF_002006095.1 Pseudomyrmex gracilis | reverse complement strand
CTAATTAATTAATTATTCTTACCAGATGTAACTTTTTACACTGAGGAAGGTCCAAATTACGGATCGAAACGTTTGATCTTTTGAATAAAGAATTCTTTTTATACACCTCCATCTGGTATATACTGCCTGTATCGGCCTTATTTAATTTCTTTGAGCTGTATTTATATCTAATATTTCCGATTCTGTTAGTTCAGACCAGATGTTAGCTTCATAGTGGCACATTTGGCATTTAAAGAAGAANTGCGTTATTAACCCAAAATTACGAGAATTTATGAGTTTCCAATCTTTAAATTGGCACTCTATTCCTCGCGCATGATTATTAAAAACTCTGTGGATTTCTTTCCACATAAAAGAAATGTCGACAATACGACGGCCTTCAGGCAAGCTTTCTTGGATANAAGAAGCGTCTGAAAGACCTGTGTTATCAATAACAAGAGATCGTTATCGTAATCGTCAACATTAAAATTACACATACTTGTATCAGACGTTGGCTCCAAGCATTGCATTACTTGGGTATTATTTTCCGAATCCATCGTATCACATGCTAATCTTATAAATTCATTACAGTCGATAGATTCTTCGCTAATACCCTTTGTAAACTTAATGGTTTTGGAGACACTTATCTCTAGAGTTGGCTCCAAGCATTGCATTACTTGGATATTATTTTCCGAAGTCATCGTATCAGATGCAAATATTATCGATTTATTACAGACGATGGATTTGTCGCTAATATCCTTCGTAAACGGTATGCTTTTGGAGTCACTTGTGTCTACAGTATTTGTTACTAATTTTAATAGCTGTCGCCTGCAAAGAAAAAAATAAATAATTAAACAATTAAAGAATCTTTTAAGGCTCCGAAGTTTCCAAACTAATAAATATATAATCGGTCATGAGAGCCGTTCTCTAGGTGTTGTGCGGAAATTATACGTGTATATATATGCATATATACGTGTTCACGTGTAAATTTTTACACGTAAAATTCAAATTGTAATAACAATTCTAAAATTCATATCGGATGCTATACTTGCATCTTGTGTAAGAGAAATCCCAAATACCCCCCTAATTGAAATTAAATTTATATTGCGAAAAAAACTCCTCGGCCAGGAGTCGAACCTGGAATCTCCGGCTTTCCGTGCCGTCGCCTTTCCTATTCGGCCACCGAGGCACTTGGAGGTTTTCTCGCAATATTTATACATATATATTCGAACAACGCCATTTTCCTCCAGCGTGATTTAAACAATTAAAGAATCTTTTAAGGCTTCACAGTTTCCAAACTAATAAATATATAATCGGTCATGAGAACCGTTTGCTAGGTGTTGTGCGGAATTTATACGTGTATATATATGCATATATACGTGTTCACGTGTAAATTTTTACACGTAAAATTCGAATTGTAATAACAATTCTAAAATTCATATCGAATGCTATACTTGCATCTCGTGTAAGAGAAATCCCAAATACCCCCTAATTGAGATTCTTTAATTGTTTAANTCACGCTGGAGGAAGATGGCGTTGTTCGAATATATATGTATAAATATTGCGAGAAAAACTCCAAGTGCCTCGGTGGCCGAATAGGAAAGGCGACGGCACGGAAAGCCGGAGATTCCAGATTCGACTCCTGGCCGAGGAGTTTTTTTTGCAATATAAATTTAATTTCAATTAGGGAGGTATTTGGGATTTCTCTTACACGAGATGCAAGTATAGCATCCGATATGAACTTTAGAATTGTTATTACAATTCGAATTTTACGTGTAAAAATTTACACGTGAACACGTATATATGCATATATATACACGTATAATTTCCGCACAACACCTAGCAAACGGCTCTCATGACCAATTATATATTTATTAAATAAATTATTATTTGGAAATTTTTTGCTAACAATAATAAAACATCACTTTCTCGTATAATATAGTACAATCTTGAAAAAAGTATAATCTCTGAAAATAGTAAAAGTATAATTTTTTAAATAAGAATCTGTTTTAGAATTAATAATTTTACAATTTCTAAAGTGTTATAAGAGTTATTAAAAATAAACTATATACAGCATAATAGATGTTTTGACATCATAAATGCGTTTACATATTTATATTTAGAAGCTAACCAAAACGCACATGCAAACAGATATAAAAAATTTTATTAAAGAAAAACCAGCACACGAATAGATCGTCTGTGGCATATAATATTATTACTGACCAGCTTACGTATAAATTGTTTCTGGCATTAAATATTTCTTAATAAACAGAGCGCACATGCAAACCACATTTGATGTAAAATATTGTTTAAAAATCAGAGCGCACATGCAATCCGCNTCTGATATACAATACTTAAAAACCAGCGGGACCACTTCGATGCTCTTGTACGCACACAAGCGAGAGCCGCGTCCGTGTGCGTGACGTCACGCTCGGTTGTCGGCTAGTGCAAGAGTACAGACATAGTATGTTCTGTCTTCTTTCCACCAAATCGGCCGCGAGGAAACGTACTTAACGCGCTTGTTCCATACGACAACGTTTTTCGATGTTAGACTGCGTTCCGATATTCACTGCCACTACTGGAAATCTATAGCACATGTGACGTGAAGTATAGATTTTTAGTATTACCAATGAGAGAATATCGTAACGCAGCCTCATAATCTTGTAAAAAAACATTTATATTAATACACTATCGGAGTGCTTTATTTACGTGAGTCCCCTTGCCTCTCACTATCGGAGTGCTTTATTTACGTGAGTCCCCTTGCTTCTCACTATCGGGGTGCTTTATTTACGTGAGTCTCCTTGCCTCTTATTATCGGGGTGCTTTATTTAGTTAATTTGTAACTTCAAGTTAATTCGCTAAGTGTACTACTTAGCTAAGTAGTACACTTAGCAAATTAACTGTTCGAAATTCCGTCCATTTTCTTGAATGCATAGGTCGATACCATCATGAATATGATGTTAATGATAATCGTGTTATAACCCTACCAACTCCTGTGTACAAAATTTGGTGAAAATCGGTTGACTTTCNGACATTCATAGTTATGCGCGACCAGTTCGTATGTAGCTCTTCCGCTAGGTTGCTATGACCATGACTATCATCCTGCAATCATAAAGCAGACGTGAATGCTTAAATAGCAACGATATCTCCGCTTACTTGTATCTATTGAAAAATCAATACTTTTAGAACTCAGATACTTTGTTATCTTTAATATGACAGCCTACCCACCAAACGAAATCGTGGACATGATCAAAATATTGAGGGAATGTATGAATAATTTTTCGAGAGCTGAACGTCTGTATGCTCAACGTTATCCTGATAGAAGGCATCCAACTAGAGTAACCATTAAAACCCTTACGCAAAAAGCAAGTGATGGGTCTATAATTCGCCGATCACGACATCATGAATATGATGTTAATGATAATCGTGTTATACCCATTTTAGCGAAAATTTATCTCGATTGTCATATTAGCACTTGTCAAATCGAAAGAGAAATTGGCATACCTCAGCAAACAGTTGCGAGAATATTAAAGACGAGAAAATTTCATGCATATCACATAACGNTGACACAACATTTGAATTTTAATGATTACTTACTTCGTGTAAATTTTTGAGAATAGGCTCTGCAAATGATCCAACAAGATAAAAACTTTTTCCGGTACGTACTCTTTTCAAATAAAGCAACATTCAGTAGCAATAGAACTGTAAATGGACATAAGTGTCACTACTGGTCCGATGTAAATCCTTATTGGTTTCGTTCAACTACTTTCCAAAATCGTTAGTCTTTAATGGTCTGGTGTGGCATCGTACATGGCTATTTAATAGGTCCTTATTTTTTTGAAGAAAACGTTAACGGACAAAACGTTTTGCAGTTTCTTCGAGACAATTTACCGCAACTATTGGAAGACGTTGATTTATTNACCAGAGAACGGATGTGGCTTCATTTGGATGGTGCACCAGCAGAGTATTTAAATATTGTAAGAAAGTATTTGAATAACTGATACAATGGTAGGTGGATTGGGAGATTGGGCGCAGTCGGGCGGGTTCCGTTTGACCACAGTACGATTCGACACCGCTCGATTCGACACAGATTTATTCGACACGAAATTATTCGACACCGTACGATTCGACACCAGATTATTCGACACCGTACGATTCGACACGAAATTATTCGACA
>NW_018023032.1:0-11313 GCF_002006095.1 Pseudomyrmex gracilis | reverse complement strand
GTGTCGAATAAATCTGTGTCGAATCGAGCGGTGTCGAATCGTACTGTGGTCAATAGAGTATCACCCGGCGCAGTCGCGTAACCTTCTCGTTTGCCAGATTTAACTTCTCCCGACTTTTTCCTGTGGGAAATGCTGAAAAATAGTGTCTATAGCAAAAAACCAACAATCAAGGAGAATATGAAGGAACGTATTTGGACTGCTTGTGCCGCAAAATCTCAAGAAATTCTTTCGTGAACAATCACATCATTCAGAAGGCGTATCGACCTATGCATTCAAGAAAACGGAATTTCGAACAGTTAATTCCCTAAGTGTACTACTTAGCGAATTAACTGTTTGAAGTTACAAAGTAACTAAATAAAGCACCCCGATAGTGAGAAGCAAGGGGACTCACGCAACTAAAGCACCCCGATAGTGAGAGGCAAGGAGACTCACGTAAATAAAGCACCCTGATAGTAAGAGGCAAGGGGACTCACGTAAATAAAGCACCCCGATAGTGAGAGGTAAAGAAACTCACGTAAATAAAGCACCTCAATAGTGAGAGGCAAGGGGACTCACGTAAATAAAGCACCCCAAAGGGAACAAAAAACTACCACGTCCACGCCGTTGTTTCTGAGTAGTGCTAAAAGTAGTGATTTCTATTAAGTTCGGCTAAAAAGTTTGTCCGCCATCTTGGTCCGCCATCTTGGATCCGCCATTTTGAATTTTGCAAATCTGACTTCAGATTCGTGATCAGCAACCCCAAAAACTCTCGTAAACTTAATTTGGTGCAAATCGGGTGACTAAAATTTTTGTCCGCCATCTTCGTTTGCCATCTTGAAAATTTTAAAACAGCCAAGGTTACATCTAAACGTAAAATTTTCCGCTTTTTTATGTTTCGGTGTCAAAACGGGGTGTTTCTGTTTTAAAAAAAACCACTTCCGATTGAAGGACCCCACTTTCGGTCAAAATCAAAAGTTGAAAGATACGCCATTTTGGTTCTCCTTCGTAACCCTACACCTTTTATATAAAACTTTTTTTGCTTTCTGGCCACACAAACAAGTTATTGGAGGTGATAGATTCAGATGACTCACCCTGTATATATATATATACATATATATATATATATATATATGTATACACGCACACACACACACACGTGTGTTAGATTATATATATATTGTGACGTGGTAGTCGCGCCGCTCCTCCCTCGCCACAAAAAGCTCTCATGTTCGCGGGAGTCCGGGGGTGCGAACTCGCGGCCGCGAGTCCTGCCGCCGAGCGCGAGCATCGCGTCGCATGTGGCGCCCCTCGCGACCTGATTGGTCGCCGCGATCTACCCTACGCGATGCTAGCGCGCTCATACGCATTGACCCCGAATCGATCTCGATCCTCGCTCTCTTGGTCGCAGCCTACTGAATAGGACGGACGCACTGACGGCACTCCCGACGATCGAATGTTTGAGAAGCGTTGAGTTATTCCATTGAATCGAGAAGGACGACGACGTACGGTGAGGTGTCCTCGTTACTTTGTGAGCCACGAATCCGCGTTACTCGAGTCTCGTGTCGAGGCTAGTCGCTGACTTTCGCGTTTGGATACCGGCAAAGACATAACCTTCGCCATAGTTTTGGATTTGTGGCAGCGGCTAGAATCGGATTCCACGGGGCTTAATTGCGTTACGTGGTATTAATTCGTAGGCTTAAGTGCGTGTCGCGTAACTACTCTATTGAGTAGTACAAGCCCTGGAGTACCAGTAAAGCGCCAAGCAGCAAATTTCGTTCTTTCATTGTGTTTCGCGTGTATTAGTGTTGGTCTAGTGTATCGTTTCGCGACCGCCATACTCTGTACCGGGTATCGTACCGATCATCGTATCGAATACCGTATCGAGTATCGTTTTCCGAAATTAACGCTATCGTAACGTGTCGCATCCTGCATATTAATTACTGCTTATTTTTCACCTGCTGCTGTATTAAACGTTCACGCTAGTCTATCGTACCGCTATTACATTCTCTACGGCATTGTGGTGTGGATTTCCGGAGTGATCTGCCAAGAGCGAGGGGTGAGCGATTCGGAGGAGCTATACTAAGAGAATTTCGTACCGTTATCGTAGCGAATCAAAGAGATCTATCGTATCGTACTAGGGGATCTCTCGGATCGAGGAGCGCCTAGCTCTCGTTCCGGGGAACAAGCTCTTCCGACTTCGCGAGCGCTTTGCTCAGGGGTGCTCATCGGCACGTGCATGCCGCATTATATTTGATTGCTTAAGTACACTGTGACCGGGGACGGGAATTCGGCGAGAGCTTTGCGCCGTGCCTGGCGTAAGCCTGACCAGCCCCTGCGAAATCAAGTAAGTCCTGCGGCGTAGATATGACACCTAGCGGCCCGCCTAGTGGTACGTGCACGATTTGGCTAGATTAATTAATTTCACAGTTTCCAGCTTCAGGAAAGCTTTGAGTAACACGCTTGTTTCCCTGTCTATTATACCGCCTAGTGGTGTATAGCGTATGTGAAGTCAGCGCGACGGCGTAGCGTCCTCGATATCACGAGTCGATATACGGAATTGGTCCTGCGATAGATCACGCGTCTGGTGAAAGTGTTTTGTCACAATCGTCCCTGTACTTTTCTACTTTCTATTTTCTTTTTATGTTATATTCTTTTGTAATTACTTCCGCTACGACAAAGCGATCTCGCCGTATCCTATCGGTGAACTTTATTTTGTATTTTTTTTTGTTATTTTTGCTAAGTTAATTTTTATTCCGCGGCGTTATAATAAATTGTTAATGTCTTTCTGTCTATCTGCAGTGTAGTTGATTACGATCCTAATCCGAGATTCGTTCGGGACAGCCCTGTTTATTTATCGTCCGACCCTCCCCCTCTCCGTTTCAAATAGAGCTAGTCGGCCCATTGTGTCGAGCGACGCACATTTTGACGCGAGTACGCGTCTGGCGCCCAAAATTAGATCCAAGGATCCGTCGGCTCGGTACAGTGGTTGCTCGGTTTAACACCCTTTTCTCTCCTGCTGATCTAGACGTTTCCTATCTCGCGGACTTCCGTCCGTGTCCCGAGTTCGTACTTCCGTTTCGGGCGGGACGACGCGGGAATCGCGTAAGACCAGAGAAAAAAACGTCACAATATATATATATATGTATATACACATACACGCATATTTCCGTACATCTTACAAACGGCTATTATGACCTTCTATATATTCATTAAGTAAAAGTTTATATAAGTGATATAAGTTAAGCATCACATGCTTAGCTTATATCACTTATATATCGAATGTTCCCGCGCGCACGGACGGACGTAATTGGTCGCTGCCGTGGCAGCGCGGACAAATCACGCGCGCGGGAAGCGGGATCTCAATAACGATTTCCCTAGGCTCGGCCTCTAGGGACATTTTCTGAACGCTTGGCACAGTGCCTGTGCGGATTCGCCTTAAGGTGTGTCTCGGGGCTGTTCCGCTCTGCGTCGCCTCGGTAGGCGACGACAACGCACCTGTCACACGGATTTATCACCGGGCAACAACAAACGGTAAGTATATAATAAATAAGAAAATAAAATAAATAATAAAATAAAATATTCGACAGGTGCGGCCGCAAGATGCAACGCGGATTCGCGGATGGGATGAACGCTCTAACCCCGAGGTGCCTGCCGGATACGCCTCTGCGCACGAGTGTCACCAGCCGCAATCTTTTTATTAATTTTAAGGGTAAATTTTAGTTTTATTGTATTAATTTATATATTGTTGGGATCGGGAGGAGCGCGCGATCCCAACTTACCGTATATTAACCCTCTTCTAATAAATTATAGCGCTATAAATGTTAATAATGCTCCCCTTTCGTTTTGCAGGTTATGCGGCCTGGTGACTGTCAGCAGAGTCGTGTGTATGGACAAATTTAACCAGTAATACAATTTATTAACAAATTTGGCAGGCATCTATTGCAGGCACTGTGCAATAATTTCCTGTAAAATGATTTCTCAGAGATAGGCGAGTGGATGGAGTACTGCACAGGACAGGAGTTCTACAGCTACACATAACCTAAGCTGTCAAGATGCTGCAGATGGAAATTGCTGCGAATATTACCAATAAAAATTAACCGGGGGTGGGTGGTTGGAGTAAAAACAATTTGAAAATGTATAAAAATATTATCTCTTCGACCGTAAGCTGCTCTGCACACGGGTAAAACAAATAATAGTGTGCAGAGCAGTGTATCAAAGAATAAAAAAAAAAAATTTGTCAAAGAAATAAAAAAAGATGTAAAATTATTTCCACCCACTCTCCCGCAACAGCAGCACCAAGACCTGTATAAATAAAAAAGGGAAATAAAGGAAGGCAGGTGTAACAAGAATTATTTTTATTTTATTCAAAGTTTGTCCGTAACGGACAGAACTCCTGTCGACACATACAGATGACGCAGCACAATTTAGGAAGAACACAGATTTACACCTGGCAGGCGACACACACGAGTAAAAAATAAAAAATATAAAAATAACTAAAATAGAATACGGACGCGCACTGTTATAAATAAATAAATAAATAAAAAAGTAAAATAATATAAAAATAAAAACGCGCACACGTAACAATTAACCTGCCAGGTGTCTCACCACGCCTACCCGGAAAATCACTTTTTCGAGGACCGAGCGGCCTAATCCTGGAGCCGAAACGAAAATAATAAACTCACTTTTCCTAAAAGTGACTGTCCTCCTCTCCTGGACAATGGACAAAACACCTCCCCCGGGCCTCCTGGATGGTCGCAACGCACAGGCACACACTCGCTCGCGGAAAAACTTTTTTCGAAAAAAATGATTTTTCGAAAAATCGCTTTAGGCCCGGAAAGGCCTCACTGGCTTAAAAACAGTTTTATTAAACTGATGTTTGGAACTGGTTTTGCGTTAACTAATGCTGGCCCAAGCCCGGCGGCACTGCAAGACCGGGATGACCCGCGACGGAGCCGGAGCAAGCTCCGGGCGTCCGTCCAGTTCCAAAATTCAGTTTAATATTCTGAGACCGCTTTGCGGTCTGTATCAGATATTAAGCTGATAAGAACAGAGTAACGTTTTGTTTTTTTACCAATTAATGTTCCCCGGGGGGACAAGCTCCCCCGGGGTGGTATACAAGAATAGTGTATGGGCGGCAGCTGCCGCCCACGCTCGCGCACAATATATTATATTAAAATTGGCCGGGGACAGAACCCCCCCGGCTAGGGGGCGCAAAGAAACTCCGTAAGAAGGGGTACATACTTACAGTCTCTAGTGAGGGGTAAGATGCACCCCCTCGTCACGGTTAGGGCGGTTGTGACTAAAATATCGCCCCAACTAACCGGCTGGGGCGATATTCACAATGTGCGCACATAAGTATTTTTACTATACATATGTATAAGCTCCCGGGCCACACGCAGTACCTAAACTAATATAAAGGACCCGGAAGCTGCGGCGCGGCTAAAACATAAATATTCTTACTGATGTTACTCTGTGGCATGCATAATACTACCAAGAGAAAGCATGCACAATCTAAAAACAATAATAGCAATGATTAAATAAATTAACGCGACATACACAGTCGACTAAAATACAAAAGTAATACGCGACATTCACACTCGGATAAAATACAATAAAGAAATTCGCGGCATTCACACTCGGGGGCCCGCATAAAATAACATAAACGTCAAAAATAAAATAAAATAATAACGAAAAACGCAGTCATAAACTAATACTAAACAAAATAAGTCATAAAATAAAAATAAAAAGAAAATAAAAATTTAAAAATGGCCCAATAATAACTTACGCGGCATGCACACTCGTAATAAATTAAGACGCAACAACGAATAAATAAATAAATACAATAAATTACGGGAGAGGAGAACCTTACGCCTGGCGCCCGCGATGCGCCAGGATCGCCATCTCCCGCTCCCCGTAACGACGGCGAATCGCTCGCGTATTGTCTTGGAGCGTTCCGCCGGGTGACCGAGCAGCCGCCGCGTACTGCCGCACCCCGGAGACNATTACGGGAGAGGAGAACCTTTTTTTTGGCACCCGCGGTGCGCCAGGATCGCCATCTCCCGTTCTCCATAACGACGGCGAATCGCTCGCGTATTGTCTTGGAGCGTTCCGCCGGGTGACCGAGCAGCCGCCGCGTACTGCCGCACCCCGGAGACGTGCTCCACGTAAATGTCCCGTGACCAGCGTATGGTATCGGAGACCATGAGACGGCGCATCATCGCTGCGTACGTGTTGGAGACACGCAGCAGCTTCAACACCGCCTCATTTCTCCGGTCCCATGAGCCGAGGGAGCCAACCACGAACGGCGTGACTACCACACGGTACCCTTCCCGCCTGAGGGCATCAGAAAGAGGAGTGTCCTTGGTGACCTTCCTCGCTCTTGCTTCATCGAACGCCTCACGACGGTTCTCGAAGGGCACCCTGACGTCAACAATGATAATCGACCGCGACTGCTCGTGACGAATCACGAGGTCGGGCCGAAGACTCGCCAATTCGAGATCGACCCCCTCGACCCGCTGATAATTCGGATTTCACCTGGCAGTCAAGTGGCCCTAGCTAATCGTAGCAACAGGTCATCGTGCCTAAGCTGAATTGCGTCGGAATGGACCCCACAATGATTGATCACGTGAAGAAGAGTCTCGGCACTTCCTCCGCACCGCCGACAACGCGCATCGCCCTCCCCCCACCGACGTGCGCCGTTGAGCGGCAACACGTCGAGTCGGGCTCGGCAAGAAGCGCCAGTCGGCGAAGCGGGTGAAGCTGCCAGTGCGCATGAAGTGATTGCTCACTCCATGACGCATGGCCACCTCGAACACCTTCCCCTGATTCTTTTTGGCGAACAATGTGCTCGTATAATACAACGCGATAGCCAGGCGTAGTGCATGGATGACCTGCGCCCGCGCTTCTGGTGGGATTTTCACCAGATTACCCCCCGTGCCCCGACACTCCAGAAAAAGCTCTCGCGTCTCTTCCGCCCACATCCAGCGGATCCGCAATCTGGAGGACTGCCGTCTACACGCGTTTCGCGCATCAGACCAAAGGGAACGCTCTCCACCGTCGCGGAACTTTCTCTCGAGCGAACCCGAGAGAAACGAAGCGATGTCCTGCTCCGTTGGTACTGAACCATTTCGCCGCTGAACCACTCTCCTCAGCGACGCCCACGCTAGGTCTCTGACTCCAACGTCGCCAGCCGTGAGAACACGGAAGACGTGCGCTATCGTCAGGACGTCGGCAAGATCAGCGTGCGGAAGCAGGCCACATCCCCCCTTGTTAGGAGGGAGGTAGACCACCTCCGCTCTGGCGCGCTGAGGGAGGTTGAGCCACGACTTGACCAGCCTCCTTATCTGCTTGTCCGCGACCTTCACGAGGCCCTTCTCCACTTTGGCACCCCGCAACAAGAAGTCGAGACGTGGCAGGATGTAAGTAGCCACCATCTCGACTCGCTGCCACGGGGCTAGCAACAAGCGCTCGACAGGCCGCAAGTCCTCCATCATGCCCTGGATCGTAGAATAGGGGTTCTGATCAACGGAAAATTCCGTCGGAATGCCGAGGTGCCTATATCCTTCTCCTTCTGCCAGGCATTGCATCATCTCTCCCTGGATCTCGAAGCGGGTCGGGAGGACGCCATCCAATCGCCCCGCTCGGATATGCAAACTTGCACACTTCGCGGGGTTAAATCGCAGGCCTACCGACCGCGCCTCGGTTTCCACGACGGTGAGAAGTCGTCGCATCCTCTCTGGAGTTTTGGCTACTAATGCGATATCATCCGCGTACGCTAGTGCGGACCACGGCTGCCTTAAGATGGTGTACCCCGCATTTTCTGCGGTGGCCGCGCGCAGCACGGAATCAATGGCAAAATTAAAAACTATGGGGCTTAAGGGGCATCCCTGTTTAACTTCAGAGCGGATGGGGATTGGTGCCGTCCACCCGTCAGACGTGCGCACACATGTTGTGCATCTTGCGTACATAGACCCCCACAAATTTGTGAGGGACCTAGGCACGCCGGACCGAGCTAATGCTCCCCTGATCGTCGCGTGCGGGACCGATCCAAACGCATTGGATAGATCCAGCCACGCCACGACCAATTCTTTTTGAGATCGTCTCGCGTCTGTCAGGATTTCCTGCAGGACAAAGTTGTGCTCGTAGCACCCCTTGTCCCGCAGAAAACCCTTCGGTACCGGGCTAAGCTTTTGATGAAATATCGCCCAGTCCGTCAGACGATCGGCTACGACCGCGGCGAAGAGCTTGGGCGTAGTATCGCCCATAGCGAGAGGGCGCCAATTTTCCAGATCATTCTGGTCGCCTTTTTTGTTCACCAATACGGTGTCGGAGTTCTTCTAGGACGCGGGAACAACCTCTAGGCGCAAGCAAATGTTAAAGAGCGCCGTGAGAAGACGTGACCCAGGATCCGCTTCACGGAGGTCTTTGTAGGTCAGCCCGTCGGGCCCCGCCGCGGAGTTACTCACGCGTCGGATGCGACGTTCGACCTCTTGCTCCGTGAAGGGATCCGTGAGGAACGCCAACTCACCATCCGTTAGAGGCTGGGTTGGTTCCACGGCGTCGGCGCCATCCAGCGGCAAGCCGCCGCGGTATAATTTGGTGAAGTACTCATGGACCCGTTCCTTCTGCACTCTGAAGAATTCAGGGGGCCCATGAAGTACTTCCCGAACAGCCTTGCGACGGTTGCCCCTGTATAGCGCCTGTATACGCGCCGCTTTGCGCACCCAGTTTGCGCGTCCTTTTCCCGAAGTCCCTTGGCGATCGCCCTCCCTATTGGCGCCGTCTCGCTCACCAGGCGCATGTCCAGCTCCTCGACGCGGTCGCTCCGACCTCGCACGCACTGGACGATTTGCGGGTACGCCGCGTCGATGCCCAGCGTCCGTTGCATCCTTCCCGAAGTAATTCGCGACTTGCGCCGCGAAGTCCTCAGGTGTGTGAAGCTAGCATATCATATGTTAGCATCGCATACAATAACAACAATTCTGTCCGCATCCATAATAGTTCTACAGTTCTTGATAAGTTTTACCAATAGTTCAGTTGAATTACGTCAAAAAACGATGTTTAAAAAACTGAGATGCTAACTTCCCGTTACACCATCTAGCATCTCACCAGATTTCGAACGTATGAGCTGCAACGTACTATTTCTCAAAGAGTTCCGTTGTTTAAATTTATTTTATTAAAAGTTCTCACCATAAAAACTAAAAAAAAAAAATTATTACCATTAAAAGCATTTCGCGCGATAGAATGTAATATGCGTTGTAATAATATTAATCGGATTTTAAGAACACAAAATTATAATTCTCGTATAATAATCCACATTACAGTTTTCTTTACCAACAAGACCTTGCCTATTTGTTGATAAATACGTATACCGCCTACCTATATTGCCTTTGTATTATAACCGATTCTTACGTATTGCGATTATGTTATCACAATTCTAATCTTAATCTGACTTCTCTTCACTGTTTTCTGACCAATTTCTAAGATTGACAATGTTCGATAATTTAAGTTTCAATTTTTATTGTCCGATCATACTACGCGTAGGCATATACATGATATGCTCAGCGATTCTTAAGAGTTTCGATTCTTGAATATACACTACCAAGTTTAAGATTGTTCTGACTCCGCTTACGTGTTTTCGAAAAGATTTTGACAATGAACACTGCTAGGTTCTTTTCTTTTTACTATTTATAATTCGATCATACTACATGTGAATACATACAAGTGATATACNGTGCGATACTTAACAGTTCTGCTTCTTGTACTACATTTTTAATATTGNTCTGCTTCCGATTAAATGTTTTCTAAAAAGTTCTACTGATGACCACAGCTAGATTGTTTTATTTTTACTATTTATCGCCCAATCGCGGTACGCGTCAATACATATAAGTGATATGCTGAGCGATTCCTAAGAGTTCTGATTGTTGTAGTACATTTTTAATATTGTTCTAACTTCGATTCAGTGTTTTCTAAAGAGTTCTACCAATAACCACTGCTAGGGTTTTTTTTTGTATTATTTATCGCCCGGTCGCGGTACGCGTCAATACAAATAAGTGATATGCTTAGCGATTTTGAAGAGTTCTGATTGTTGTAGTACAGTTTTATTATTGTTCTAACTTTGATTAAATGTTTTCTAAAGAGTTCTACCGATGACCACCACTAGGTTTTTTTATTTTTACTATTTATCGCCCGATCGCGGTACGCGTCAATACATAGAAGTGATATGCTGAACGATTTCTAAGAGTTCTGATTGTTGTATTACATTTTTAATATTGTTCTACCTTTGATTCAGTGTTTTTTAAAGAGTTCTACCAATGGCCAACGCTAGAGTGTTTTATTTTTTATTTTTATTGTTTGATCATAAGATTAATTCAGTTTTTCAGTAGGCAGCATCCTGAAAACTAACAAAATGATAAGCAAACCGAACGAGAGACAAAAAGAGACATATGCGTCTGTCCTTTTTTCTTTTTAACAAAGTTGAAGTTTTAATGTCGCGCCAGCATTGTTTCGATTTTTGTGCGATACGAGTAGGAATATTATAGAGTTCGTGTTTTCAATTTTAATCATCTGATGATGCTATCTCTCAGACGCGTACGTGTTATTCTTATTTTACCGAATATTGTTCTTACTCTTGGCATTACTCGGAACCAACGACGAGGACGTGGTAAGATTTGATTCCATTTGTTGTGATTTTTTTTTGTTTTTTTGTTTTTTGTTGTTTTTTTGCTTTTTTATTTTTTGTTTTTTTTTTTAATTTTTTAGTTTTTAATGTTTTTATGTTTCTCATTTTTTGTTGTTTTTTTGTGTTTTCCTTATTTTTTGTGCTTCTATTAACAAAATTTATGGTAAAACATACCTGATTAAAATAGTTTTGGAAGTTTTTTTACGAATTGTCTGTAGAACGCGTGTGAAAAATCAAGTGTGGCTTAATTTCTGTTCGCGGATTTACGCTGTGACGTGCAGGACCTATATCATTATATTCATGCCAGTACATACCAGTTCTCACGTAAGCAATGTAGTGTCCCGGAGAATAATAGACGAGACCAGTTAGGGAATAGCGATGAACGGTACTGTTGTTATTTTTGATTTTGATAGATTTTGCGATTGAATCAAGGTCGTGGCGAATTTCAGTATTCCTTACTGTGTATTTATCATCAGTGAGAATGCATGTATCAATGACGAAAAAAACTTACCTTTTTAAAAAAAGGTAAAAAAGTGCGCCAAGTACACGCACAACACGTAATACTTTAAATTAAAATTCTAAATTCAAACTAGTATATATTAAAAAATGTATTTTATTTTTAATGTAAAACATTTTATTTCTACAAAACCTAC
>NW_018023031.1:10012-15710 GCF_002006095.1 Pseudomyrmex gracilis | reverse complement strand
ATCAAACTTTTTTGGTTCATAACTTTTTTATAAACAATGAGCGACGGATAAAAGCTTCATATTGTTACTCAGGAAGGTAATCTTAATAACATATGTGAAAAAGAAGCCGATCGGAGGGGGCTCCCCTATTCTGTACATTTACCATTTTTATAAACGTGTGCTCGAATATTAATTATTATAAAGCAGTTTTGGTTGACGTGTGCTGACTATATTTAAAAATTTAGAATGCCAGAGGCGTCTCATGTGACGTACAATTGCTTTGTTTTTTTTCCCAGAAGTGTTTTTGTAAACGTGTGCTGGTATAAAACTTATTATAATCTAATTTTAGATGAAGTGAGCTAGCTATATTTAAAATTTTTAATGCCAAATGCGTCTCTTGTGACATAAAATTGCTTTGTCTTGTCCCTCAGAAGTGCTTTTGAAAACGTGCGTATTAATAAATATGAAAGTTTGATATGCAACATGTGCTGGCTATGTTTTAAATTGTGCCAGAGACGTCTTTTGTGACATAAAGTTTTTTCTCTTTTCTTTCAGGGGTATTTATATAAACGTGTGCAAATGTACATACTTATGAATAAATTGTATTTACAATTATTGTGTACTGGCTATGTTCTAAAGTATGCCAAAGGCATCTTTTGTAACATAAAGTTGCTTTAGCTTTTTTTTGCTCAGAAGCGTTTTTCTAAACGTATTCTGGTGGAAAAATTATTTTGAAGCATTTACAAGAAACATGTTCTAGCTATGTTCTAAATTTATTGTGCCTGAAACGTCTTGTGTAGCATAAAGCTTTACATTTCTCGAAGAGATGTTTTTGTTACCGTGTAGTAGTGTATTAAATAATATAAACATTTACAATCAATGTATTCTGGCTATGTTCAAAATTTCTTATGTCAATCAACGTGCTAATACAATCAACGTGCTAATTATGGTTTTAATTTATTGTATCAGAGGTGTCTCTTGTAACATAAAGTTCTTTTTGTTATGTTGCTTTATCTTTTGTCTCAAAACTGGTTTTATTAACGCGTGGTAGTATGTTGAAGAATGAACTTTTACAATTACCGTTTGCTACTGTTGACTACTTTTTAAATTTATACTGTAAGAGACATCTTTTATAACATAAAATTGCCGAAAGTAGTAAGTTGTAGAACTATAAAGAATTATGACAAATCTGTCGTTATTAAAAATGATAATTTTAACAGAATTGTTGAAAAAACAAAGTAGATGGCTTACATAGTATGGCTTCTAATACATTTCTCGAATTTCATTCAATTTGTAAATTATTAACACTTTGTTTACCGAGTATCATAGGCGTGCACATACACACACTTTTGACAGATCTGTAATATAATATATATATATATAAAAGAGAGAGAGAGAAAAAAAATAGTGATGCACTTTGTATCTCTATGAGTGCAAAGGACTAATTGCTATGTCTCGCGTTTATCCGAGGTTTTCTTGTAGATTTTGACGATCGATTATTGTACAGCGTTTCGTGAGTACTTTAGTAATATGTAAAACTTTCTGTGCAATATAAAATGTTTAATGACATTCAGTTCATAATCTTCTTGTAGTCATATATGCAAATTGAATAAAAACTTATTATAATTTCTATAAAAAACACTGACGTGACACCTTTTCGGTGTCCGTCCCATTGTAATTTACACGGCCACAGGGAGGACGGTAAGCCCGCGTCTCTCATTATTTAGAGAGAGCGACCTATTTCTTTGTTGCGTGTCGTCTTGTAGGGCGCCGACTTCGCGTATCGAGGCAGCTGCCGCCGAATGAGCGGAACGCGCGCTAATTGCGCGTACGCGGTTATTTTATGTAAAAATTAATGTTATTTGCGTAAAGCGAGCCGCTTCGCGGCTACTTATTTTGTGTCTGTGCCATCCTGTAAGTTGCAGCAATCTGAGAGAAAGGAGCTAATTGCGCGTCAGCCTGAAGAAGAAAGAAGAAGCCGAGCGAACGCTAAAGAGGTAGTATCGTACGAGTCAAGAGATCCGGTTGCGAGAAGCGATCGGTTGTTTCAGTAAGGGCGGTCGGAGAAAGCGCTACCCGGACACCAAGGACGTTGTCGGGATCCGACAAGCGCGCACGACCTGTCGACTCGAGGTGGAGGATCGGCCTTACAAAGCTGTGAAATCTTCCACAGGAATCGGGCGGTGAAGGCCCAGCGCAGCTATAGAGGCGCCCTTGGAAGAACAACGCGAATCTACGCGAGTGGCGATCACCGCGCCACGCGCCGCGTCGCCTGATTGGCTGATTAGCATACGCAAGGGATCTAGCGTAACGCGGGAGCCGAACGCCAAGAGAGTCGACGGACACTGTTATGCGTCGTTGCGAGACGTAGGCCACCGGTATCACCTCTTGTATCTTGTGCGTGTGTGCCATTGTTATAGAACATAAGTACTGAACCGGCCCAGTGGTCTCGCAGCCTGAGTGCAGGGGCTGCGAACCTGGAAGTCCCGAGTTCGAATCCGCTCACCACCTAAGAATTTTTTTCGGGCCGGTCTCTTTCAACCGAGTTTATCGGTTGATTGGCAAACTTAATCGGACCTCCAATAATTAATTCGGGTGTAATCCCGAATTAATTCCCCTCTCACAAGGCGATCATAGTCACAACATCTCGAACACGAGCCCGACACAGATCGGCAAACCCACTGTGAAAAGACGGCCGTGTATCGCGTGGTAGTAGTAAACAACTGCACATCCTCCTCTCCCTTATTCGTTCTGAGAATATAAAAAGACTACAGACTGGCATTTGCTTCTCTTGCAAAGAGGCGTGCGCCATTTAAGCAAAGAAGAAGAAGAAGATTAAATTTGTTTGCTGGTATTACTTTCCCATCTTCTGGTTAAAATAATAGAAAATGAATGTTAAGTATTTTTTTGTTAATGTTAATTCTCTTTTAAATATCTCATTCCATTCTCTTTACAAGTTTTATATAAAGTGTTATATAATTAACACCAATGAAGAAGGGTAAAATTTAATAAATCGTTTAGTTCATAACTCGTTTTCTCTAAATTAATACCAGGAATTGAATTCAAAATATTATTTGGTACAACTGTATTCACAATTTTTGCATTGTGTAGTAGAAGTTACTTGATGCTCGACTACATTTTTTATAAAATCTAAGTTTGCGCAAAAAACCTAAAGAATTTCACGTTTTACATTATTATAAAGAATATACTATATATTTCATACTAATTTCTTGTATTCCTCAAATGATGACTCTCGTTGCGTTCTCTTTTTCGCTCTGTCTTTCTGTCTCTGTCTCTGTCTCACTCTCTTTCGCACTCTCTCTTACTCTCTCTCACTCTCTTTCACTCTCTCTCACGCTCTCTTCCACTCTTTCGCACTCTCTCGCAAACTCTTTCACTCTTTTTGCACTCTCGTTTACTTTCTCTCACTCTCTCTCGCACTTTTTCGCATTCTCTCTCACTCTCTCTCTCACTTTCTCTCGCAGTCTTTCTCACTCTCTCGCACTCTTTCTCACTTTTTCTCACACTTTCTTTCACTCTCTCTTGAATTTTTTCTCTTTCTTTTGCACTCTCTCGCAATTTTTTTAACTCTCTCTCACGCTTTCTCACTCTCTCTCGCATTCTCTCTCACTCTTTCTCGCACACTTTTTTAGTCTCTTTCACTCTCTCTCTCTCTCTCTTTCATTCTCTCTTACTCTCTCTCCAACTTTTTCTCACTCTCTCTTACTCTCTCTTCCACTCTCTTTTACTTTTTCTCTACCTTTCTCTTACTCTCTCTCCCATTCTCTCTCTCTCTCTCACTCTCTCTCACTCTCTCTCACTTTTTTCTAACTCTCTCTCTCACTTTATCTCTCACTCTCTCTCTCTTTCTCTCTCTCTCTCTCTCTCTCTACATATATACATATATATATATATATATATATATATATTGAGGAAAAGGAAGAACACGAGCAGAAAAGAGTAGAGTGCTCTTGATTCAAACTCAGCTGCGGTACCCTGGCCATGGCATTCAAGTTAATTTCAACTTTCAAAGTTAAATTAAATTTAACCAATAAATATATAAGGCCTTACGAGCCGTTCCCATTATGTTGAGCGGGAACTGTACAGACGGCGTCATTAATTCGAAGAATAGGCGCGGGGATCGGAGAGCAAGCGGGGCGGTTGCTCGTAGCGCCAACGGGCGCCGTACTAACTAACTAGTAGCAATCGGGTGTCCACAACTGGACACCCGATTTTGGGACTAATGGANCTCGTAGCGCCAACGGGCGCCGTACTAACTAACTAGTAGCAATCGGGTGTCCACAACTGGACACCCGATTTTGGGACTAATGGATATTTGGATCAACTGGACTTTTTATGTGATCCCCGCGCCTATTCTTCGAATTAATGACGCCGTCTGTACATCTAGCAATGTCTTAGCAACGAGAGGCGGAGTATGACGGCTGACTTTGCGGTCAACCTGTATTCGGCGATACGTAACGAAGCGCCAAATGTATGCCATTATTCTTATACTGACAATCATACACGCCTACAGAGTCAAAACGATCGCTTTCCACGCGCTCATTGGTGTACATTTATTAATGTATATCTCATTAACTATTGCGAATTTCGCAAAATGGCAAATAACTTTTCTATTCAGTTTATCTCCATACTTCGGCTTGATCAAAATTTTACGGACAGCCTATATCCGTCGATATTGCAAAAGGCTCTAGCATCTTTTTAAGAAAATGCTGAACCGATGGTCGAACTCCGATTCGGCCGCTATACTGTCTGGGAGGTGGTGTTCTTTAGTTAGATTAAGAAAAAGATAGATTTATGTGTCTCTTCTTGTCTGTCTTTCGGAATCATGAGAAAAATGATTCCGAATGAATTATGCGTTTAATTGATAAAACAGACGATCATAGCATCTTTGCACATACACATGTACGACTATTTTGTACACCGAAATCTGTTATATAAGATTTCTAAACTCATTTCTAAACGATCACTTATTTTCCTTCATATATTTTCTAAACCGAACTGTTCTTATTTTATATGTACAAACAGCAAAACTTTTATATTGAGTAAGTGTTGTTACGAGTTGACGCCACATAAGTCAGTACTAATACTAAATTTTGATTTCTTTTTGTTTTTAACATAAAAATCGATAGGTTCGGACTTTAATACTGTATGTACTTTAATCATGGGAAAGGATTTTTTATTTCGCGTAACTAATAAAAAAATTTCGATGCAGGAAAACTACGGTATTCATAAGATAAAACAAGACTCTCTTAAGAGGATGCTGAACGGACGGCCGAACTCCAATTCGGCCGCCGCTCAGCCATTATGTTGTCCAATAGGTGGTGCCCTCTAATCGGCCCGAGAAAAGAATAGATGATATTAGAGATACAAGGATAGACGTATATGTCTACCCGGCGCTTCTGCTAAAAATGCACGAATCTTTGAATCTTAGACAAATATTTTCTTTTCTTACAAGCTTCAAAATCATTGTCTAAAACAGGGGTCGGCAATTGGGCACTGCTCGTGGGCGCCCGCGAGCAGCGTAATGCCCGCGTGCAATAAATAAACAGAAAGGATAAAAAAAGAACATCGCTCATAAAATTAAAATATGCTGCAACAGGATCAGTATACACAGTTTGTCCGGAAAGTTCCCGGACTACGTGAATTAAAAATCGAAAATGAAAGATATGGTTTATTAAACAAGTTTACACTTCAAGGT
>NW_018023031.1:2525-9307 GCF_002006095.1 Pseudomyrmex gracilis | reverse complement strand
CTATACTAAGTAGTTCCAGCGTTGACCGCTCGATAGCGCCGCTTACCCGCGCTAGAAAAAATCAGTCCGGGAACTTTCCGGACAAACTGTGTATTTTCAAGTGATACCCTCATGAAAATTCTTACTTACACAAACTCTTTTTAGTTAAAAGAGAGAAAGAGAAAGAAAAAGAGCTAGAGAGAAAGTAAAAGAGAAACATTATTACACAATTTTTTATTATAAAGTATAAATTACAAGTGCGTAGTTTATTAAAAGAATAAGTGCGCTCCTAAGTTCTGAGTAAAGTTGATCATAATATGCGTGCATAAAGGTCGGGCAATCGCGGGCGTTCGCGGGCGCCCGTGCCCGTTTCAGCGCTTTGCCTACCCCTGGTCTACGTAATAATAGTTCATAAACATTTTTTGTTTTTCCCATACATTTTCGTCCCAGCTATTTTTTAGCATATTCTTTTTTATTCTGGAAAAGCGTTTTTCATTCCGATCAACGAGTGCTACAAAAGAGCGACAAAAAGAAAATACCGGCTCGAACGGTAAAACAAAACGATCCAGCATCCTCTTAATGTGCGCAATTGAGCATGTAGACAATCGAGCTGTAGGCAATAAAAACATGTGTGCAAACGTGCTGTAGGCAATAAAGACATGTGTGCAAACGTGCACTCGTCTTCTAAATTTTTATTTGTGCGCAATCGAGCTTGTAGGCAATCGAGCTGTAGGCAATAATGACTTGTGTGCAATTGTGCACTCGTCTTTTGAGTTTTTATTTGTGCGCAATCGAGCTTGTAGGCAATCGAGCTGCAGGCAATAATGACTTGTGTGCAAACGTGCACTCGTCTCTTAAATTTTTATTTGTGCGCAATCGAGCTTGTAAGCAATCGAGCTGTAGGCAATAAAAACATGTGTGCAAACGTGCTGTAGGCAATAAAGACATGTGTGCAAACGTGCACTTATTTTTTAAATTTTTATTTGTGCGCAATCGAGCTTGTAGGCAATTAAACTGTAGGCAACAATGACTTGTGTGCAAACGTGCACTTATTTTTTAAATTTTTATTTGTGCGCAAACGAGCTTGTAGGCAATTGAGACGTAGGCAATAAAAACATGTATGCAATCGAGCTGTAGACAATAAAAACATGTGTGCAATCGAGCTGTAGACAATAAAGGCTTGTGTGCAAACGTGCACTCGTTTCTTAAATTTTATTTGTGTGCAAACGAGCTTGTAGACAATTGAGACGTAGGCAAAAAAGTTTGCGCGCAAAAGGACTGTCGGCAAATGGGATGTAGGCAAACGATGCTGTTGGCAAAAAAGTTGTAGGCAAACGGGACCCACCTCCAAAGTAGAATGTATGCGGGATGCAGTGCAATTTATGTCTGTAAAACAACAAGTATATTATGATGTATGTATATTTATTTTTATGATCTTAAGAAACATGTTACCATTAAGAGATAGGTTAGAAATAATAGAAAGTAAAAGAAAAACGAGGCAAATTGGAAACCTTAAAATAAAGTTCAGAAAAACGAGGAGCGCACAAAAAAGTATGTTTTATAAAAGGATAAAAATGTATATCGCTTTACCAGCGGAAATAGAAAATAAAGAAAGACTCGAATCATTTAAAAAAATGTTAAAAACATATGTTATAGCAAATGTTTGTTAAAACTGTATTTAAAATAGCTGAGAAAGCTAAATAAAGATCAAATAATAAATCAATCAATATCTTTTTCTTTCTTTCTTTATCTCTCTGTTTTTCTCTCACTACATTATAATTCTCTTTCTTATCTTTTGTTCAACTTGCGCATGTTGCCATCTCTTGGAAGCAGTAGTACTAATGCACACATTCCTTACACATTGAAGACGAGGTCCAAACATAATAAAATTTTATATATTTTGAAGAAAATTCTTAATATCGTCGAACAGAAGACACAAACAAAAAAACACATAACCACTTTTTTTTATTTTTGTAATTTGAATCGATTAAGACTAAAAAGAAGTCGATCGGTTCAGTCGTTATTGAGATATGAATATTTAATATTTCACAATTTTTCTCGAAAACTGATATTCGCGTATAATAGGCACGGTGCGCCTCGCGCAATTCGTTGCGCGTGAACGTAGCGCGAGGCACTACCGTGCCTCTTGATTACGAAAAATAAAAATATAACGAATTTTATAAATGTATAGAATCGAATAAATCACGGCCATTGTTGCTACGCGTGAAGTTGGTTTAGTAATTGACGTCAAATCTTGACCGTTCAAATGCATTTTTTACACATTGTGTATTTTAAAATTTACCGTTTATTAAACACAAAAATCCAATCGCATTAAAATATGTCCAACAGAAACGTATACTTGTTAAACAATACAACACGCATATTTTACACATTGCGTAGAAAAATTTAATATTTATTAACATTTTTATTCTCGCTTCCATTTGTCTTTTTCGATTGCAATGTCCAAGAAAAATCCGTACAAAAACAGGATAGACAATTTATACTATTAAAATATATATTGGGAGTACAAATTATATAGTTCAATCCGTTTCCAAAAGATGGCTCCGGCTGTTGTAAATGGTTCATAGTGACAGCTGATTTTCGCGGTTTCAGAGAGGTTAGACATCTGCTAATAATATTCAGTTTATATCGCTTTGAGTTTCATATAAAAACGTTGATATTTACTGTGTTTGAAATGTCGCATTTTGTGTTAACCAAGCAGTATTTGCGAGAGGTTTTAATGTTCTGCTTTAATTGGAAAAAAAGTGCAGCTGAAGCTTATCGAATGCTTGTCGAAGTTTATGGTGACACTGCTCCAACTGATAAATTATGTAGGGAATGGTTTCGACGTTTCAAGGATGGAGATTTCAGTGTTGAAGACAAGCTTCGCTCTAGACAGCCAAAAAAATTCGAAGACAAAGACTTGGAGGCATTACTCAAAGAAGATCAGAGTCAAACGCAAGAGGAGCTTGCAGAATCATTAGGAGTAACTGAATAAGCTCTTTCTGTACGATTGAGAGCCATAGGAATGATTCAAAAACAAGGAAATCAGGTGCCTTATGATCCAAAACCGAGAGACGTTGAAAGACGATTTTTCACTTGCGAGTTGCTGATTCACAGGCAACAAAGAAAAAGTTTTTTGGATTGTGACTGAAAATGAGAAGTGGATATTCTACGACAACCCTAAGAAGAAAAAATACTACGCTAACCCGGTCAGTCGTTGCCATCGACCTCAACATCAACATCAAAGCCAAACATTCATGGTTCAAAGATCATGCTCTGTATCTGGTGAAACCAAAAGGGTGTTGTTTACTATGAGCTGCTGAAACCTAGCGATTCCATTACAGGCGATCTGTATCGGCTACAATTGATTCGTTTGAGCCGTGCATTGCGAGAAAAACGGTCGGAATACGAGCAAAGACATAATAACGTTATTTTTCTTCATGACAACGCTCGGCCTCATGTCGCAAAAGTCTTAAAAAAATATTTGGAAACGCTCAAATAGGATTTTTTAACGCACCCGTATTCTCCGGACATTGCTGATTACTGGTTGTTCCGAAGGAATGCAGCACGATTTGGCAGGTTTACTTCTTTTGCAGAAATCGAAAATTGGCTCCAAACATTGATCGCTTCCAAATACGAGTCATTTTTTCGAGATGGAATTCGAAAATTGCCTGAGAGATGGGAAAATGCAGTAACCAGCGATGGACAATACTTTAATTAATTTGTTCATTCATTTTGTTTTGAAATAAATGCATCTTTGAACACAAAGACCGAACTAATGTGTACTCCCAATAGAAGAATCTTAAATGTGTAGAATTAAGTAAATAAATCACGTACATATTTGCTATACGTGATTTTGCCCTTTCTCGAGACTTGAGCGTCAAAACAACTACAAAAATATTCCTTGAATAACAATACACGCATATTTTACACATCACGTAGCAAATTTTACCATTTAATAATTTTTATTCTATTTCTCATTTTTCCACATAATCGAGACTAATATTTTTTGTAAACATTATGTTTGCGGCTAAACAAAACTACGATTTTGATCAAATTGCAGAACCAAGGAATAAATATTATTACTTAGACGATATGACGAATTTGAAATAGAATTGAATAAATCACGACTAGCCCTGCTATGCATGAACTTGTTTTCCCGACTGACATCTCGGACATTCAAATGCATTTGTTACGTATTGCGTATTAAACTTTACCGTTTAGTAATCACCGTACCGCACTCTCTTGGCGAAACTACGAAACTGGTTCCAGCCGACCACTTAGGCGGTCCCATTTATAGACTTATATAATAGACGGAACATTCGTGTAAGAGGAGCTGAAGTTTCGCTAAAAGAAATAGAAATAGTGATAGCATGATATATCCAATAGAGGTGATAGCATGCATATAGCATGCATAGACTTGTTGAGAGATTTGGCAGGCGCTATTATAAATCGGTGTAATGATAAGTTAAAAAGTGATATTATAATTATTGATAGTGCGGTCTTGCTGTATTTGTAAATCTGAATATGGTGTTCAAAGTGATGTTATATAAGACTCGAACCTTTATAACCTCTCGAGCACACAAGTCAAAAGCAATGGCCTTTTACGCCTAAGCGTAAACTTATATGTCTATGCGCTTAACGTGATTGGTCCCCTATCGCTCTTATTATAAAAGAGAGAGACAACTACTCTAGCACTATCTCTGTCTTTTAATGTTGTCTTCAACTTTGTCATATAAATGTCCCGTCTATTATATCTATTATATAAGCCTATGATCTCATCGGACCGGAGACGACGAGGACCGGCCCAGTGGTCTCGCGGCCTGAGTGCAGGAGCTGCGAACCCGGAGGTCTCGAGTTCGAATCCGCTCACCACCTAAAGATTTTTTCCGGGCTGGTCCTTTTCAATCGAGTTTATCGATTGATTGGCAAACTAAATCAAGACTCCAAAAATGAATTCGAGTGTAATCTTCTTCCCACAAGGCGATCAGAGTCACATCTCAAGCACGAGCCCGACACAGATGGGCACGCCCACTGTGAAAGAAGGTCGTGTATCGCGTGGTAGTAAGCAAAAGAAACTGCACAGGTCTAGAATCCGTTAAAAAATGACGTAGAATGGCGTATGGACTAACTTTATATAGGTAAAGCCACTGAGCCAAAAGTGCAAACTGAACTGAACCGGAGACGACGACGACGACGACAAAAGACGTTTCTGAATCTAACTTCAATGCTTCAAAACTTTATCTTAAAAAAATCTTTAAATAGAAGACTCGGACCTAAAAACACAAGAATACTTTATTCTTCAGTTTTTCAACCTAAATCCTAAATCTATTAGTACTAACAAGAAGAAGTCGATCGGATCAGTCGTTATTAAAAAATTGCGGAATAATATATATATATATATATATATATATATATATATATAATTTCTCACTTTCAAAAATATATAAGTTTTGCGTATAATAGGCACAGTGTGCCTCGCACAGTTTGCGCGCGCGGGCGCTACGGAAAATAACGGAAAAAAAGTTAAGGTATAGTCTTACTTTTTACACAAATATGTTATTGTAAATTGTATTTTTATTTAATATTGTTTTTTATTGTATATTGTTTTTTAATATAATAACGTAGAAAAGTTAATTTGGCGCTATATTTTGAGGGTTCCATGGAAATTACCGACACAGAATTTGTCGACACTGTTTTTACCGACAACATTTTATCGACTCTAGAGTTGATCGACAACAACTTTAATCGACAACAACTTCAACCGACAGTAACATTAATTGACAACATTATTTGTATAATATTTACTGGCAACAATGTATTATTTTATTGACTTTGCACTTGTCTTTTGATATAGTAAGTGGAAGGAAGTGGGAGTTTTTTTTGCCCACGTCGCGATTGATCACGAGTTACTTTTGCACACGTTGCAATTGTCCACATTGATATTGATTACGCTGCGATTGACGTCAAATTTATAACTTTCCACGCAAAGCGTGGCAAAGCCACTCTCTCTGCGGGGAGAGGCGCAGTCCTCTAGCCTACACAATTACAACACAAACAAGAAGAACATAAAAAATTGCAATGCGTGGTCAATATCAACGTGGGCAAAAGCAACGTAGGCAAAAGACTCTTTCACTCCCTTCCATCCACTATATAAAAAAAAAGTGCGAAATCAATAAAATAGTAAACAGCGCGTCAGGAATTCGAAGAGTAAGCGCGGGATCGGAGGGCAAGCGGACCGTACGATTCGTACGGCGCTTGTTAGCGAGCTACCGCCCCGCTTGCCCTCCAATCTCGCGCCTACTCTTCAAATTCCTGACGCGCTTTGTACATCATTGCCAGTGAAGATTATATGGATAATGTTGTCGATCAATAGTACTGTCGGTTAAAGTTGTTGTCGATTAAAATCGTTGTCGGTTAAAGTCGTTGTCTTCTTTTGTAAAACAGGTTTTTAGAGAAAGAATGTTTTGTAGTATATAATTTTGTAGAACAGATTTTATAGAGAAAGAATTCTTTGTGTAGTATTACATCAATTTTTACTTTATTAATTTAAATATAATACGTGTTGCGCGTGTACTTGGCGTCCTTTTTTACCGTTTTTTAAAAAAGTTAGTTTATTTAGTATATTACTCTTTTTTTGTAGCATATATCAAGAGGCACGGTAGTGCCTCGCGCCAAGTTCACGCGCGCGCAGTGCGCCCGAACTGTGCGAGGCACACCGTACCTCTATATACGCGAAAATAAAGAATTTTAGGAGTGGGGGAAAATTCAATCAGCAATATCTTAATACTGACTGAACC
>NW_018023031.1:0-1402 GCF_002006095.1 Pseudomyrmex gracilis | reverse complement strand
AGAGAGAGAGAGAAAGTGTAAGAGTGCAAGAGAGAGTGAGAGAAACTGAAAGAGACCAAAAAAGAGTGCAAAAAAGAGTAAAAGAAAATGCGAGAAAAATTGAGAGAGAGTGCGAAAAAGAGTGAGAGAGAGTAGGATAAAAAATGAGAAAGGATGAGGGAAGTGAAAGAGTGTGTTATAGAGTGCGAGAAAGAGTAAGAGAGAGTGAGAAAAAGAGCGAGAGATACTGAGACAGAGTGAGAGAGAAAGAAAGAAAATGTAAGAGTGCAAGAGAGAGAGAGTGAGAGAAAGTGAGAGAGACCACAAACGAGTGCAAAAAAAAGTGAGAGAGAGTGCGAGAAGGAGTGAAAGAGAGAGAGCGAGAAAGAGTAAGAGAGAATGCGAGAAAGATTGAGAGAGAGTAGGATAGAAAATGAGAAAGAGTGAGAGAAGTGAGAGAGTGTGTTATAGAGTGCGAGAGAGAGTAAGAGAGAGTGAGAAAGTGAGAGAGAAAGAAAAAAAGTGTAAGAGTGAAAGAGAGAGTGAGAAAGAGTGAGGGAGAATAAAAAAGAGTGGAAAAAAGAGGAAGAAAGAGTGCGAGAAAGTAAGATAGAAAAAGAGAAAGAGTGGGAGAGTGTGAGAGAGAGTGTTATAGAGTGCGAGAGAGAGTAAGAGAGAGTGAGAAAAAGTGAAAGAGATACAAAGAGAGAGTGAAAGAGAGAAAGAGAGAGAGTGAGAGTGACCACAAAAAAGTGCAAAAAACAGTGAGAGAGAGTGCGAGTAAGAGTGAGAGAGAGTGCGAGAAAGAGTGAGAGAGAGTAAAATAGAAAAAGAGAATGAGTGGGAGAGTGTGAGAGAAAGTGTTATAGAATGCGAGAAAGAGAGAGAGAGAGTGAAAGTGATCACAAAAGAGTGCAAAAAAGAGTGAGAGAGAGTGCGAGAAAGAGTGAGAGAGAGTAGGATAGAAAATGAGAAAAAGTGAGAGAGTGTAAGAGAGAGTGAGAAAGAGTGCGAGAGAGAGTGACAGAGAGTGAGAGAGACCACGAAAGAGTGCAAAAAAGAGTGAGAGAGAATGCGAGAAAGAGTGAGAGAGAGTAAGATAGAAAATGAGAAAAAGTGAGAGAGTGTGAGAGAGTGTCTTATAAAGTGCGAGAGAGAGTAAGAGAGAGTGAGAAAGAGTAAGAGAGAGTGCGAGAAAAAGTGAGGGAGAGTAAGATAAAAAATAAGAAAGAGAGGGAGAGTGTAATAGAGTGCGAGAGAGAGTAAGAAAGAGTGAGAAAGAGTGCGAGAGAAACTGAGAGAGTGTGAGAGAGAGAGAGAGAGAGAAAATGTAAATGTGCAGGAGAGAGTAAGAGAGAGTGAGGAAGAGTGCGAGAGAGAGTAAGAGAGAATGAGAAAAAATGCGAGAGAGACTGAGAGAGAG